>NC_086349.1:8067443-8367443 GCF_036324505.1 Eleginops maclovinus | reverse complement strand
TAATCACAACAGAAAGTAACAGAAGTTCGCCAGAGTTAAAACTACATCTCATAAGACATGTCTGATTAAGTGGTATTTTGCATTTACCACTTGCTATCGGCTAAAGTAAAGCAAGTATTAGCTTTTAAGCTAGCTAAGATTTATGTTACATGTAACAGGATCTTTTGATTTATTTTTACTCAATTGTTGTTGTATGGAGCTAATATAAACATCTAAAATAAAATGTTCATACAGTTAACAACTATTTGTGTCTTTCTGTGGTCATGGAAGTCCCTGTAGTACTCTCCTAACCCTAACCTCTGCAGCTAAGTTTCTAAGACCTAACAAGCTAACATTAGCAACTCAAGGCTATATGAAAGTAACACTTTATTGTTTTGATACAGAAAGATATATGTTTCTATATATTGGTTTTGCATTGACAATTTAATGAACTAGCCTGCTTGTTTCTAGTCCAGTGTGTAGGAATGAAAAAAATAACAATAACCAGAAATGGAATGTAGTACTATAACTTGGTTTTTATTCATTAATAAGCTCCTCAACTAAGAGTAATTCATTCATATAGGAACTCTAATGTGAATCTAAGCATTAAGACAATTACTCAGATTTACTGTACAGTGCCTCAGCACACTTGCAGGTATGTAACAGTGTTTTGCATTAGCAAGCTCAGCTAGGTGAAGCTAGCCTCTTCATCCAGAGTCGACTGCAGTACAGGAATCTGGTCTGACTGCACTAAGCATGCACAGACCAGTGCAGGAATCCTCTACAGGCTCTCTGCCAGTCTGGTAAGTGATTAAGTAGTGACGTCACCAAGGCTCAGTTGCCTCTTGTAACTGTACAGTAGAGTGTTTTTATTTTACTATCATGTATTAACGTTTGTTTCTTTGCTGCTATTTAAAACAACATGCATCACAAAGTAATCCTGAGAAGCAACCAAGACAGAAAGGGGGTGGAGAAATTACTTTTTGGGAACATTATTTATGAAATACAACCATTTCAGGACATATTGTATGTCAGTTTTCTTTTTATCAAGCAAAAAACAGTGCCAGGTACATTTGATCTTAACCGCAGCGGCTGCAAAATGCCTTATCTAATGCTAGTTAAGTGAAATACTCTAGTCAACTAAATATTGTGTGTCAGCAGTAACACTACTATCAATGTGGATTTCATAAAACCTTTTTTTAAATCACAGATTATGTAAATTCATACTTTTTAAACAAGTTTGGTATTATTTTATTGTAATTAAGTGGGTTTTTCTACATAACATTACTTATGTATATATTTTTTTATGGCAGCAATTCACTTCTCTTTTGGATGCTGATTTTGCATACATTCAAGTTGGCTGTTCACCATTTCTTTGAGGCCAATAACACATATCTGTGTTATTGCTGAAACAGAAACTGTGAAACTGAAAACAGGTCTGCACAGCTTTCTTACCCGACCAAAAAGAGGGTAAATGATAGTCCAGGGTTTAGTTATAGGCCTTTTCAAAGCTGACGTTTCAACTTGTCATTGAAGGAAATGCACAGGTATTACTAATGACACTAACAATGGTTTCATTCAGGTGTCCCAGGTAGACATGACACAGCGACAGTGAGCCAGATGTTTAAATAACAAGACTCTTAAACTACATTCAGCAAAAAGAAAAATGTAATCAAATGTGTTTTTTAAAGTGTCAAAATGTCGTTTGTAAAGGTTTTTTCATATTTGTTATTTGTTGAGAAATTCAGGGAGACTGAACACTTGTCTACACCAGCAATATGCTGACCCAAGGGCAATATGTAAAAAACAACATACTTGTTTTTATATCTTGAAACACACATATACATTAAATAGCTGATTATGAAAGCCAACACACACATATGTGAACCTATTTCTTAGATAGATTCCATTTTCTGACTTTAGACCACAGTCCTGTAAAAGGGGGCTCTTGTTTGAAAGCTACAAATTAATGATTAAGTTGGCATTTGTCTTCCTCTTAGGATTTTTTATTTGGATAAGCTGTTACAGGACATCCTTTTAATCATTCCTTTAACATGAGAAATCACGATGTCAGGGAGGAGGCCTGTTTTAACAAAACGTTTTTCAAACTACATTTTTTCTTAGATCCATCTTTCTTAACATAGCGTAACATGTGTAACTTCGATAAGGCTAGATAACAGGTTTTATTGAACATAATCCCTATAAAGGGCAAATAAAATACAAAAGACAAAAAATGGGATATAATATGTCTGCCTCTGACAAACTCTTTCTTTGTGGAACAGGATGTGAACTACCCCTGCATGAGAGATCAATGAGGCCTGGGGCCTGATATGCTAAAACGGCTAAATGGTTTTTGTGTTTGTGTTCCAACTGATAAAATCAGAGCTGCGTTTAACCAGCCAACTGAAGCACTGAGCTAACAGGCCTAATTAAACACCATAGCCAAGCTATTGTCTTTGTCGGCTAAAAAAAAAGAAAAAAAAACGTCCCCTGTAAGTCTGCTAATGTAGGCAGCGACCATATAGACGAAGCGTATGGATTTCAGTAGCCAAAAGCAGCGTACTGTACTGTTAGTTGCCCATTGACCTGGCAGAGAAAACACGCCTTGTGCTTTTCGGTTTATCAAGCTAGCCTACTGTGTGCTGCCATAGACTGCGACACAATGAGGGCTTAGCTGATGGGGGGACCTCATGGGTAAATTGAGGCATTTAAAAAGAAGCTCTGTTCAGCAGTAACCTGATCCACACCTGACTGAGGCTCGGCATTCCGGTCTGTCCGAGGGAAGAGTTCACAATCACTAGAGAAACCGCTACCAAGAAAAAGCACATGGGAAATCGGAACAAAATGTATTTTTCTGAAAAACGGATTCTGAAAATGTGTTTAGAAAGAGAAAAAATGGACAAGACAAGTATTTCAAATTGCACCCCATTTTATTGAATGTTTAACATTTCATAAAATCATATCATGTTAAACACATTATGTACAGAGTTTGTCATAGAAGTCCTAAAAAACTGTGGGCATTGTTCTACTTTACCTGGAGAAAAGCCAAGTTCCCAGAAGGAATTCAGGTGCGGAAAAACGAAGAAAGCAGGTCTTTCTACAGATAAAAGTTACAGCATTTTCTATAATACTTTTTCTTTTTTTTTACATGGCATTCACATTTATATTCCTGATAGAAACTAATTAACGGCGCAGCATTCATCAAGAAAGCCTATTGTGAGGAAATCCCAGACCGCTGCTCAGTAGAGAAACTTTGACTCATGTCACGTGGAAGAAACCCCGTAAAATTAATCAATCTTCCAGTGCAAGGATCATAGTTCCATAGTCATCATCATTCAGCCCCATCTGCCACAGCTATAAATATGTTGATGTGCCTCCCTTGACTGCCCTTTGTCAATACAATGCATGTCAGAAGCGCAAGAGAAGTGGGGGAAGTAAGAGAGCAGAAGGTAATGCCATTTAATGGACGGCATTACCAGACAGTATTAGACACCAATTATTACATCTAACCATGTCTGGTAAGACGCCTATCAACAGGCTGGAAGGATGACCTCTGAGCTTTCACCTGTGCAAAGAGGAAGAAGAGAGCCGGAGGGAACAGAGCAGAAACAGACTGAAATGAGCAGTTCCTCTTTTGTTGCAACAACAGATTCTGTTCATGCTCATTCATTCGACCATTTAAAAGCATGCAGGGAAAGAATAAAGCCCTAAGTGAACACAGCAAGCAAAGTAAGCATGGTACATTTATATGTGATGCCAACATAGAGTAAAGAGATAACTGGAGGAGAGGAAAAAAAACCTATTTCATGTTTCTGTGTCTTGGATAATGGAACTAGGTGGGCAAATAAAGGTGTGGCTCAATATTTGCGGGGTAATTGTCCCTCCTTAAACAAACACTAGGTCTCTGCTTGCTCCATGCCTATTATTTGCCTTTTTCTGAACTCTGTTTGAGGGCTTTACCCATTAAATTCTCATTGTAGTCAAGAAATTGTTGAAAATTGTTCAAATTAGTTTTAAATCAAAAGGATCCGAGGGATAATTTTGAGTTTTAAACATTAGCTACTGTCCGTTTTTGTTTTACTTAAGCACTAAGGTTTCATCTAATTGTCTTTTGTGGATAAAAGCTGGGAGGAGGCTTCCTATAGCTTTTACCAGTTAAGTACTCTCAGGTGAGTTCATGTGTCAGTTTCAGGATGTGCCATGCAGGTAATGCTAGTCGGTCCAATCACTGCCACACAACACAAAGACCTACGCTGTTCAGGGGAGGGAACAAGGAAATAGGGCCCTGCAGGACCGGTGGAACCATCAACCAACTGCTATTCTTTGACTTGGGTGGGGTGAGGCTGCCATAAAAGTTTTTTTTTTTAAGGATAGGGAAGTAAAAAAAGAAAAAAGAAAAAGAAAGCTGACGTTTGGGACCATTACTGCATAAAGGATCTCCTCTTTGTAATTTCTACTTTAACAATACCAAACAGTTTTTCAGAATAAAAGACCTAGATATAAAAGTGAATGTACTTTTGTACAAACTCATGCCCTTTCTGTCAACAATGGGCATCATCAAGACAACAAAAGAAAGCTAACCTCCTTTTGGATTTGACTTCAGAGCAAGACAAATACTTTTTAGTCATGCAAACGCAGAACACACAGCCAACCCTTCTTATCGAGTTTACCTTTCAATGGCAACATTTAAGGGGTCCTACACATTACATTTTTGGTATTTGATGAGTAACTATCGCCGGAGACCAAAGAGTCACCCAGGAAACATCGTTACCAGACAGTGTTAGAACCACATAAGTACAATCCAGCACTGTAAGGTAAGATGGATCCTGAGAGCCATTCCTGCTGCTGCTGCTGCTGCTGCTGCTGCTGCTGCTGCTGCTGCTGCTGCTGCTGCTGCTGCTGCTGCTGCTGCTGCTGCTGCTGCTGCTGCTGCTGCTGCTGCTGCTGCTGCTGCTGCTGCTTCAGTATTTAAGCCCATCCAAGGCCAGGACTGAGAGCACATTGCTGCTAACACTGCTAAAGGGATTTAACTGGTTGCAGTCTGCAGATGACTATCATCATCATTACCAGGCAGTATTAGAGAAAGTGATGAGTATCCAATGCTGCCTCGTAAGATGGAGATAATCACCCAAACATCTACACTAATACAAAGGAATGAGTTATCAATGCCAGGTTAATAAGTGAATCAGTCTACTGAAGCGATTTACATGCTTTTGTCTAAAAGAAAAGAGGGGAACTCAACCGTAAATGCAATAATTATTTGACATAAAATATAGCCTAAAATACCTAGTTAAGATAGTGTTACGGTTCCTTTTGTAGACCAAAAATAGCATTGTAAATAGGTTTTAGAAAGACCATATTTGGAGACAACCTCTCCATAGTATAACTGCTGAGCCCTTGTTGTGGACGGGGTTTTCAGCTTAAACTCACTGTCACAGAAGACTGGGCCACAGTGGTTGTTAATGATTGCCCAAACCTGTTCTGACTAGTCTAAATCTATGGCACGGCAAAGTTGTGAGGCCTGCTTTTCACACAATACATGGCAGTTACTAATTTCAAACACTGCACGCGGCATGCATTCACTTAAAAATGTCTCTGAGTAAAAAACACGTCAGCCTCAGGGAGTTATTTCTGTATCGTAACCCCGCAGATGAGTAATTGCATTGCAACATACTCTCATACTCTCTGTCTATAAGAAAGCAGTGCTGTCAATTCTGTTTCAACAGATGTTTTATGGAAAAGCCCATTTTTCTCTTTCCTGTTTTCCGTTGGTGGACCTCTTGTCTTTGTGTTTGCGGAATGATGAAAGGCTGATGGAATGTAGCTCAGCTCGACCTGAGCCGGCTCTGTGTGTGCAGAAGGTCACAGCAACAGCCCTCACTTACTAAATAACGTGGATCATTCACAGGTACACCGCGTGAAATACTCACACCCAAAACTGCCATTTTGAAGCCCAATAATATTCTCTAATTAAGCTTTAACCACTTTATATTTTGTCAAAATACCATTCACTTCTTCAAAGTAATTGTAAGTTAGAATTAGAGTCCCCTTTTTCTTTCAACAAAGATTTAAACAAATACTTATATTTTTCAAATCTTTAACAAAATACGAGGCATTATCATAGTCATTAAGAAAGAACAGGTTACCTGTAGGCAACGCAAAAGTAAAGCAGAGAGGGAGAGAGAGGGGGGAGGGCAATGAGAGAGAAAGAAAAAGTGAGTATAAGGGAGGGAAAAGTTCAGGGATAGAAGGTGGAGAAGAAAACGGAGAATGCACCTGTAACCTTACCGTCATGAAAGGTACCCCAAGGAAAGAATGTAACAAAACCAAAGGAAAGTGAGGACGTTTTGGAGAGAGGTGGGGGGCCTGAAAAAGAAAGAGAAAAAAAAAAGATCTTGAATTTCCACCCCGCTGCCTGAGAACGCTCCGTCTTCCTCCTGGTCAGTCAGGCCCCCATGAAATGAGAAAGCCAAGCAGACATGCTCTCCCAGACTCTATTTAGTTAATGATCAGCATTATAAACCAGTGCTGCAGGCCCTCTGAGGAAGAAAAGAGGGACAGAGAGAGAAAGAAAGAGTGAAAAAAGATTAGCCCAGGAAATAACAGTACCTGATTGAAGTATGTTCCTGTGTTACCTTACGAACTATCTAACCGTGTCTCAATATAACATCTTCTTCTGTTCCCTCATGGTTGAAAAAGTTCCCATTGTTGTACACGGGGCTCGTGTAGTGGGAGGTTTAACGGCTGCCCACGTATTTTGCCTGTTAGAAGCGAGGCGTGATCAGGTAACTCTGCCCTCTGCGCTGGAATGTGACTCCACTGTGAAGTCAACAACCTGATAGGTAAACTGGCCTGGCCCTTAATCAATAGTTGCTGTCTTTGTGAGAAAACAAAGGCAGGGAAACCCAAAACCTTATTTAACTGCTGACCTTATCTCAGTGCCACCCGATTGGGCCTTCATACTATGGAGGGGCGGCCTGTGAAGCGTAATATGTAGGCCATCATACTGCTTATCATCCATGTGCCAGACTACTAGCTTCTGCTTCCAAATCTATACTTAGTGGTTTACATATAAAAGCCAGTGGCTCATTCCCCTGGCTCAGTGTCCTTTCACCTTTCTGTTTTGAATATTTCAAATAAGGTACAAGAATATTCAAATTATGAGAAAGGGGTTTGGACTTTACTTTTTCTTTTGTTAAAATGTTTTAATTTAAGTTACCTAAGAACTGTCCCTATACTGGTAGCTGATTAAGCATGTCAATAGAACTCTGAAAAGAAATAGAAAAGCAAAATCTGTAAAAAATTCAAAATGACACTTTCACGCAATAAATAAGTTCAAATTCTTATTCGTGAGTCATTTCCCTGGAGGAACCTAATGTAACATTATATCTGTAAAGTTCCAAAAATGAGGAAATGGTTATATTTAATAATTATGATTAACCTTTAAAAAGTTATATCTTGAAATATATTACCTTATCATCTTTAATGTAAAAGTTAGCAAAGCATTAACTTTTTAAAATGGCCCTGTCCCATTATGCAGTGTCATTCACCCTATCAGCTCAATCAAACCGCAGCTTTAACCTAACCTCTCACCCCACGAGGTGATTACGCCTGCGGCCTTTTTTTACTTCAAGCCCCTGACTCAAAGATGAGCAAACAGCATAAAAATCCGTCCAACATTTTGTCTGGAGTCCAAATCTCTCTTTCTGTTTAAATTCTACACTGTCCTTCCCGCCCTGCTGCCAAACACTAGCAGCGCAACTCATGTGACTACCTGCTATTCAGGGATATGAAAGAAATGAACAAATGTGCCCCTTTCCACCAATCACAACCCTCCACCTCGCTCTGCAGTCACCGCTGTACAGTACACTATACATCGTCGACATTTTCCCTCCATTTTCCCTTCTCTTTCCCAGACTGCAACAGTCCTCGTCTGCTTAAAAATCCTTGAAAGCGTCTTAGAAGACCTAATAATGAATTCCTTCCATTAAGGTTATCTATTCTGAAAAAGCCCAATGCTGCTGCCTGTCTGAACCTAACCAAACCTCACAGGCATTGAAAACGGATGAGCAGACATTTTAAGTCTGACACACATCAACTTCGAAACAGACTTCCCGTTTTTTTTTCTTCAAAAGCTTAAAAAACAGGCATTATTCTATCAAATATCTACCTTAAAAGTTTAAAAAATAAAGCCGCATAACATATTACCGGCCGCAGAGGGAAAGCTCTAGAGATTATCTTAAAAAATTAAACGAGGCATCACAGTTCAACAGGTTGTAGAGAAGAGTTGCCAAATGAGGTCTCAAACTTAAAAATTATGTTTGTTAACGTAGTCCGGTGTTACTGTTAGATTAATAATTGGTAAAGTGGTTTCATACCGTTGATGTCTCCTTGTAAAGCACATTTTAACGCTCTAAAGAAAGAGTCAGCCACTGTCTTCATATCCTTTGACAAGTTTGGCAGTTTGCCTTTACCTGCCCCAACTGGTCTATCCAGTTTAGGAATGAGCGTCTGCTTCTATTGTTTCCTCTTCTTTCTCTCACGTTAAAAGGAGCTGGAACTCGATACACGTTAGTTTTTGCTTCCCATCGAAACTACCTAGACCCTCCTGTTTCAGCAAACAATCGCAGAGGGCTTCGTATGATGACCTAATTTGTTTGCCGCACATTTCCTGATCTTAAACAAATGTCCGTAAAACTTTTAACCCTACCGTGGCTGAGCAACAGGTCGTGCTCAAGTCTTAAAGATGGAGAGCGGAGACAAAGAAGGGATCGCGTTGAATTTACCCAGTCTCTCCCAGGTGTGGTCACCGAGCCAGAAAGCAAGACAAGAGGCATCATTGTATGAGGGCTCTTGACGCCCCGTTGGCTAGTCTTCCTCTTTCCTGCTCCCGCTGAAGGACAGTCGACCTCTGGAGTGGCGGTTAGGAAGAAAAAAGAGCCGTCCCTTTCAGGTAGATGCAGCCGTGGAATCGGAGGAAGGGCCAAACCCCGGAACAAAACCAACCAGTTTTAAACGCGTCAGCTCTCTTCCTGCTGCCCGAGCAGAACTTGTTTTTTTCCAGGAGCTCTGGTCTGCGGTGTTCAACGGTTAAGCTCCTCAGAAGACAGTGTCTGAATTTGTAAAGGGCTTGGTTTACATGTAGTCTGAACCCCCCCCTCCCCTTCTCCCCCACAGGTGTAATTTTCAGGTCGTAGCCAATCTCCTTAGCCTCTGGCGCTCACAGGTGTGTCCCCCGCGCTGCCTCTGGCCAATGGTGGTTGAGTTCAAAACCCCCCTCGACCACTCCTACCCTCTGACTCCCCCCGCCACTCACCTCCGCCCTCCCCATCGGCCCCCAGGTACCTTGTTTGTGTGTGTTTTTTTTTATGATGTCAGCTCAGGCTTCTGTGGGAACAGCCTCCTCTGTTCCTATTACAACACAGACAACAGCTAAAGCACCATCATCCTCAACTGTCGAAACACATCCATCCTGTACAAGCAGGGAAGATACATCATCAGGTCGACACACTGCGAAGTATTCAGAAACATGCATCTTTGAGGCATAAACCTTTGCCTACTTCTTGGCTGCTGTATAGGCCCGCCATAACCTGAAATACCTGCCCTTTGCTCTCATGCCTCTCTTTGTGTCCACACACCTTTTTATGTCCCAACAATAACCCGGCTGTGTTTCAGCGGGAACGACAGGTGAACAAAGTGCAGGTGAGTAAAACTTGAGAAAGACACACCAGCAGTTTGGGTAGTGGGAGATGGGGGATCTGGTGGAGCTCAAGGCCCCAAGGGGTGAACAGGGGCCTGATCTAAAGCCTGGATGGGGCTTGACTGGATTTCGGGGCAAGGCAGCCCACTTTCGGTCTCGAGGTGTAATTGTCGGGATTAGTCTCTCAACAATGAGCACAATGCCAGAGCCGTATCCTGTTTCAGCAGGGGCGTGGCACAGGTTGCTGCAGAGCTACGTGGGTAAAGATGGAAGAAGGCGAGGTTTAACTTAAACAAACTGTGAGATACTCACCCCAGCTGCACTAAAATCACTCATGATCTACCATTCAAACCCCCTTACCTTTAGAATCTAAACTAGTTATTAAAATAAAGCTAAGCATCAGTTCTGTACTGCAGATAACAAGCTGTTCTAGGTTGTATAGTGGAAGAAAAACTGAATAAAAGTAGTATAAAGTCTCTGCTTAAATACTTCACATCGAAAAAGACCAGATGTACATCAGTTAATCAGCACAAATTGATTTTGCAAAAGCTTTTGCATGCCTCCGGGGTAAAAGAAGAATACAAAAATTGAGAAAAGTCTTGATGATAAGACAGTACTTGGTCATGGACAAGCAGCAGGCTTGTGGAAGTGTCTTGAATTGGAGGCTTTTAGCAGAAACTGCATGTGAAGAAGCATATGTCTCGATAAATGAGACTCAGATTATACTTTACAAGTGGTGGGAGAGTTTGGGAACAGATGTGGATTTTGCCTTTATTAAATTTACATTTATTCAGGATTTATCTCTTTTTTCAGGATGGAAAAAGATAAAGTTTTCATTCACAATTTCAATGTAAAACAGGGCCAGTAATTGACAAACAGATGGTCATTTTAATGTTAAAGTATTCTTTAAATATGAAATGCTTTTTCTTTTACCAACTCTCAGTGAAGCTCAGTCTCTTCAAAGGCAGCAGTTGGTCAATTGCTCTGAAAGGTTTGCTTTGTTTAGGCCTCTCATTTGCATACCAAATTAGGTTTGGAGGGAAGGCAGGGGCCTGACTGAGCTTATTTGGGTACTGATGGCTATCTGTCTCGCTGGTCACGCAAGTCAGGATGTGAGGACATCCATCAGCAGCACTGACCCAGCAGCCTCAGACCACCAACAGAAACACACAGAGGCAAATACATCTGCCAGCAAACACATGCTCACAGTCCCACCTGCTAACACGGCACTGCTTCAGGGTCACTGTTAGCGCACAGTAAAACATAACAGAGTCTGGGGAGGTGGTATGGAAGTATAATAAAGATCATTTGAGCGTATGCTTTTTCTTTTTTATCCTTATTTAATAAGTACTGCCTTCATGTCATGTCTAGCCTCTACATTGTAAATATAGTTTGCTTGGATTTCATTTTCTATTTAAAGCTGTGCTTCAGATCCAAACAGACATGTTTAACAAGATAACAGAACGAAAAAAACGTATAGGATACTGTGATTGTCATCCAGTTCATTAAAACTCTTATTCTGAAATGCTTCATCAATGTTATAATCTTATACATTTTTGGTTTAATTGCCCCATCTTTAATTTTCTCCCATTCATTTAAAATCTTATATTATTATTTTGTGCAAATAATTTTGTTTAATTCTTAACATTACACATCACAGATTAGAAACTGAATTATTTTCTTGGTCCCGCAGCGGCGAACATTTCCAGCGTTACAGCAGCAAAGACACAGTGCAGATAAAAGGCAAAAGGAGATTGGGTATACTCATATATAGTTAATAAAAAGGTAGGCAAACATTAATAAACAGATGAGCAAAAACAAAAAGTACACCATGGTGAAAAATAATTCGAAAATATCCAAAGGTGTCGTAAGAGCCGATAAATTTAACTGATTATAACTACATTTTAAAGTGATAACTCTGTAATTTTACATAGGTGTAAATACACATGAGCGGTGGTGTTGTAAAACTGTTTAGTGGTTGAGAGATTCTTAATTAAATAGTTATATTAAATATAACCTAGACGTGTTTTTCATTGATTTATTTTAGAGGAAAATCTGACCCCCATTTGTTTCATCTTCCCAACGTGCTGCTGCATTTCCTGGTATCCCTTCACTGCATTCAGTATCCAAGGAGACTATAAAGCTGGACATATATCTCCCCTCAGGCCTCCAACTGAAGCCATGATGTAGCTTTTATGGTGCTTAGCCAACCGAGAGTCACAACACACACAAGAGGTGACCTTGGAGGGCACAAAAAAAGAGAGTCTACATTACTCAACTTAGTTTGTGCTTTCAAAAGCGTTACAGACGAGGAATAATTTCAGGTATAAACATATATATTCAAAAAAGTGACTTTAAAAGTCTATTTACATTTTTTGACTTTTATAAACCAGACCAGGTGCCAAAGGAGAAATAGGAAACAAGTTTAAATATTTAAAACAGGGTGGTTTCTGTTGGTTAGTAGTAATGTAGGAGTTGGATTGTGATAAATAGGCTAAAGCACTGCATACTGCATCATGAGCTCATATGACATTCAACCTGCTTATAAATTTGAATATTTAAATATTGCAATGCTCTATATTTTGGTGATGGCTGTGAATGTAGCTGGGCTGATGGGCTACTTTTAAACTGCATCTTTATGTTGGCCGTTGACATATTACTTCTAAAAGAGGCCAATATCAGATTCCAGTGTGAACCGGTCCAGAACTGACCCGCATGCATAAAAGAAAGTAATAAAGACATCAAGCGCAGCACAATGTCCTACTGTATGAACTTCAATAAGGACGCCACAGGAGTGATATATTTTATTAAAGCAGCGATGTAGAGTCCAAGCTGGCAAATCTGTCGGCTTGAGGATGAGGAGAAAGACAGCCTCATGTTTACCTATGGTACTATGTGCATGTCCTGTAGGTAAGATACACCCTGTGCTGTACACCAGACAGCCCTGGTCTATAGGCTAATACTATAAATGTGAATCCAAACACCTGCTGCCTAAATCTGCTTTATGGTTTTCACTTTGTTGTGTTCAATTTTCAGTAAGTGAACCTATATGTTCTTAAAATACTGTGTTTGAGCTTTACTGTATGTATTTAACTAAAATGGTGCATTTTCTGACAGCTAAGATTTGATTTATGCTGTTTAAACAGCATTTTGTAGTCATAAAATAAAATCTCTGAGCAGAGGACACATTTGGATCCTGAATATCTTGGTGTCTTTTTTCATGTTCTGTTGTCTTACATTATATATCTTACTGGTATTTATTTGAAATTGAGGTTATTGTCAACACCGTATAACAGGAACATTGCATTTCAAGTCCCTGTTTTCAGCTGTTTCATTTTAAAATGTTCTCCAGAGCTGTGCATTTAAAACCAGTTCAGTTTCTGTCATTTATATCTGATCAAATCAAACTTTGCTCTTTATTCTCTCACAAAGTTATCCAAGGTAAACTGGTTAAATTAATTTTAGATTTTGAAACTTAGATTTACAGGTATATAGTAATTGTAACAGAACACATGTTAAGTAGTCCTCCAGACCCTTGTTATTTATTTATTTTTCCACAGTCTCATAGCTTCTTTTTCCTAAATTACAGGCCTTATCACTCTATATGCAGCATCTGTCCATTCAGCCTTTTCTGTTGTTTTATCCACCTGTCTCCCTGGCTCAGGTGACTATAGGATAATTACAGAGATTGACATTGTCTTACAGGAAATTGGAGGATTTAGTCCAGGTGTGATGTTTAAAAGGCCCCTCATTACACTGATCAGCGCTCAACCATCATTTCTATCAAGTCTCTCGCCAATTAGCTCCATGTCTGCCTTAAAATAAATACAATAATGTATACATTAGCGTTTAAGGTGAGTTCTATATATAATATTTAAAGTTGTACTCCATCCTAGTTGTGAGGAGAAACAAGCCTGATTTCTTTCCCACAAAGCAGGAGGATCCCTAAGGGGGGCCATCAGGCGGTCTAGCAGCCTCAGCCGTGCTCTGACTTGCGGCCTGACACCAGCGGAGGGTAATTGGCCCCGAAGGATTTAGGGTGGGATGGTGGGTGAGGATGGTGCGGTCGTATCCCATAATCTCCAATGGGGCAGTTGCCATAGAGAGACAGATTGAGGCACACCAATTATTGCTGCATCTTATTCCACAACACACCTGTTTGGCTTCTCTGCTGCTTTAGAAACAAACTGCTGCCGAGATCAGGTTGATCAACAACATGCAAAGTGGAGTTATACACAGAATCCATACATGAACAAAATCTATTATGTTTATTAGTAATGAAATGTAAAATACATTCATCATATTGTACATAAGCATCTATGTAGCCTTAGCAAAATACGACCAAGACCTGCACACACTGTCCTATCCGATTGTTCCATCACTGCAATGTTGCATTTCAATGTACAAAACATCCATTTGTGTTTCATTTTCTGAAAGTAAAGTTGATTTCTTGTCAGATTATGTACATTAACATCCAATTTTTTTATTGCCTGTTTTCCTTGCAGGAATTCTTGTATGGACTTGAATTTCTTCACATCTTTAATTTAGAGCTACCACTAGCAAGGTGCTTAAACTCAGACTGTTCAAGCTTGGCAATCCAGTTTAGTTCACTGTTTAACTGAGCTTCTAATCTTATGTGGTCGTTGTTTTGCTTTATTATAACTTGTTGATGTCAATTAGCTTGTTTTTTTTCCTATTTTGCTATGATAATATGAAATATAAATGTAAAAACTCTTTATAAATACGTGAATTCAAGAAACATATTGCCAAAAAAAGGTTCTTCATGTAGAGGGGGGAGGATTTGGGTCATGAACCAGAACCAATTCAGCATTGGCTTATTTAAACACATCTTTTGCTTTCTCAGTTGTATATATTCAAAGAACAGAAAGGTGCCAGGAGTGTGTACAAATGTAATATCCAGACTCTCATTACATGTCACGCTCTGTCATCATCTCAGCCTATTGATCGGATCAGAAGACCAAAACATTATCTATTTTATTTTGCCAGACATTTTAAAAATGCACTAATAACTTCCTTAAAACAAAACAAGCTTCAATAAGTCATATAATGGCTTTCACAGTCACTAGATCTAAATCCAACTGAACACCTTTGGGAGAATATGGAGCAACCTGTCAGACAGCGCTCTGCACCAACATTATTGAAGTCAATGGAATGGAGAAGCTTTTGTCAGGTAATGCTTTTCATCCCTCTCCAGAATAGTTTAATACGCTATTAAGAATCTATGACAATAAATTAATCAATCAAACTGAATTTGCACCTTTGATGTAGCTTAGAGCCTTTTAAAGTGCTTTACAAACGATTGACAAGCTGATAATACGACAGAACAAATGTAAATAAAGCTATTCGAGTCAAAAAACAATACTACACAAGATGAATATGCAACGGTAAAACCGAGAAGAGCCTTTTTAGACATGAATACATTCAAATATATTCCAAAAATGGCCATGAAAACAAGGAGTAACACCTTTACCCATTTATTTTCATTGGTCCCTGATCTGTAGCATGAATGAGGCAAAACTTATTTTTCTTATGTTCAATTTCTCTGAATTTATCCCTGTCCATCTGAATTCACATGTGCACACACACACACACATACACACACACACACACACACACACACACACACACACACACACACACAAACAGCCTCTAGAGTTTGACTCTTGTTGCCTGTCAAACACAGCTGCAGAGTTGCTGCCAGGTCAAGTTTCAGTCATTCACAGAGGAGACGATGCAGTTTGTTTAGGAAATGAGCGTAAATGCTGACCTCAAGGTCACCGCTCATTGTGAACTACTTTAAATAGCATGTCTGCCTTGCCTGCCTAACGACAAAATGTGGTATTGTCAAAAGCTTTAAAGGGTTTGTGTGTGTTCAGTTTGAGGGCATTATGAGGAGCCATGATAGCGTACAGCATCTCCAAACACACCTGCGCGTTTCTCCCAAAAAGACTTTCTGTTTGGTCTCATGTAATTAGCTCACTGTGTAATGTGTTTACTGAGGCATTAGCATGCAGGGAATGACAATGATTTTCAGAGGATGAGCAATATGCTTATGGTGAATTCATCCAGGCATAAAAAATGTTGAATGGCACTAACAGAAGGCATATGCCCATTACACAAGCCAATTGAGATTAGTCACAGAGGGAAACATCATCCTCTGTAGCTGCACATTGTTTGGGTCAAAAGTGAGTTTGTCAATGAATTTACAGCTGGTACATTATAAGTGATAGAGTTTTACAATTACATTTTAATTTAAGAAGAATTCATTTCTTGTCCGGGTCAGCCCAGTATACTGTTTGTATGCCCAAACTATGGTGGCCAACAGGTGCAAACGCGCTTCAACGGCCCAAAACATTTCCATTAGGAGAAACGCGTTGCAGTTTTAAAAATGATGCAAATGTGCCAAAACACACGCAAATGAAGAAACACCTTCACAAACTTTACAAAAAAACATTCACCCACTTGAAGAAACATGTGCAGGGTTTACCAAAAGTGCGGCTTAAACCAGACGCTGCAAATACACATAAAAAAAAAAACGCTGCAAAAAGTGCTTGTTGATGTTCAGGGATTTTAAAGTTGACAGCTGTCAAGTCTTTTGTTAGTGTATTTGAAATGACTAGGTTAGCTAGCTTGTTTACAGCAAATCTGCAATTTTTAAAGTTGTTACTATTGAAATATTCTTTCCTGCACTAAAAGTAGCTGGGGTGATCGTTAGCTCTTTGCAACTAGGAATTAAGGAGTCCCGAGTTTCTTTGGAGATCCTTTCTGCACTGACGTCAAATTTTCAACAACTACACAAATAGGTCAAAGACTGAAGAATACATGTTCCTTATGAGGAAACTAGAGAGCAGACAAATCACATGGGGACATGTGCTCCAAGTGACAAATGGTTTACGTAGACATTGCTTTATTTCATTACTTTTTAACTGTGTGCTACGCTTACCATCACTGGAAAGAACATCAGTTTAAAGATCCACTGGTCAAATTTGAGAGTTGGCCTATTTTGCTAGCAGAAAAAAAATGGAAAAATAAATTTGCACCTGGCTTCATCATCGCTTTTTCAGTTTTGTGTTCCGGAAATGTATGCAAATAAGCACATATTTTATAAGATAATCCCTTCTATGCACATTCAAAAACACACTTTAACAACAAATATTTGCCTTAAACAGGGAAAGATTCACGGTGATATGGCTAACCTGTAATGTCTCCATGTAACATCAGTATGATATGTCCTTTATATACTGCATACACACAATAAATGGCTCAAATCATCACCTTTAAGTAATGGGATGTGAACAAGGTGGGTTTTTTACAAACTTTAAGTGCAAACGCCATAATAGAACATGTAATAGTGCATCACATGATTTATATTTTGGATTTCTGAAAGGGTCATTCAACTGTTTGGAAATATTTTATCTGCTGTGCGGATTGCCCCCCAAAAAAGAAATAGTTATTAGCATTACAGTTCTTTAAAGTGTTAAATAATGAACATGAGAGAAAGTTTAACCTGTAAAGCTGTCTTTACTGTGTACAGTATATTGCCTGTGAGATGGGTAACGATGATCTCTCCCACAGTGTGTATCATGGGGGTCTGGCTGCAGGGGAACAGCAGGTCGTGCTAATGATGCAAGACCTGTTTGTGATGTGGAGGCTCTCTGGGGAGTCGGGGTTCAGGTGAAGGTACAGCGAGGAAGCGGCCCACTGGGAGCAGTTACCAAGGAAGGAACGCAACCCTCCTCCACCCCCACATCTCCTGTGTTTGTGAGGGCCATGACAAAGGCTAAATCAAACACTACATCAGATGTTTTAAAGTGGCTAAAGAAAGCCGCCAGTCACTCTAAACACGCTTGAGTAGCTTTTTAAAAACTTTTTTCTTAAATCTTTCCACCAATAAATAAAATGTCCACTATTCTGAAAGGCGAAAAGCCAAAAAGTCCAAACTCTTGAAATTGAAAAGAGCTTGACTGTGTTTTAGTTTTGTGTGTTTCCCCTTACAAGGCACATTTGTACATGTTTCCAAAGGAATATCTCCCCAAAAACCCATTAGAAGAATTAAGTTTGTTCATCATAGTACCAAATACATTATCCAAAACAACATTCTCACAAAACCAGCAAACACAACTCTGTCTCCTCTCCCTGATGCAGCTGCTGCAGCAGACTCAATACTTTAGCGTTAAACATAATCTTTCCATTTGCTGTACAGACTTGACCAATATTTAATCTACTGGATCCTCTTAAATATATTATTGAGTATTAACTGCTGCAATAATAATTTCCTTTATTTAATCCTTTTCAAAGAAGAATAAACTGCTTCTTCACAAACTATACATGCATCACATGTTTAGAGAGCTACTTCCTGCTGTCATAAGTATTTTATGTATCTAAGCATTTAAAACCCTCATAAAAGCATTGTTTCTCATCACTGTCTGTTGCCAGTAAATCACCGCTGAGCAATGCGAAAAGATTGCAATTAAATTGGATTTATACCTCAAGGAGATTTATTGTTTTTTGTACTGCTCATGGTCATGGCCAACATATACATCTGAACTCAGCAGAGAGCTGTGCAGGGAGAAATGAAGATCTCTGAACTGATGGAAAAGATCTTAAAAAGCAGGAAGATTCTTACTGATTAAGTGCATTATTAATGGTTATTAGGGAAAACCAGAACTTCATCTGAAATGAAAAACAATGGACAAGTTATTCTAAAGAGAAAGTGTTGCCGCACTTTCTGTGAACATGCCGCATATCTTATCTATTCAGATAAAGTTAATGACTTCGGTGACATCTGTAGCTTTTGTTTCTCATGCGGATAATGCTCAGGTTCTAACAGAAAATGATGCAAAAGGTTTTTGAGCCGATATTATAGATGAAACTAATTTTCCAGTGTACTGGTTTGACTCTTTTGTGCAATTTGTCGCCATAAAGCTGATGAACATCATGCCTGAGCTCAATGAGCAGGAGGAATTCACCAAATTGTTAAAGTTTGCCAAATAAAATACTCATCAAAAAACAAAGGGGTAAGTGGAATTAAGGTTGGAAGTGCATGCTGCTAAATGCATCAAAAAACATGTCAGCATTGACCCAGAATGACTCTGATTCTCTGAATTCAGTTTGCAAGTAAATGATTGGCGCTTTTCATTCTGTGGTATGAATCAGGAAGAAATTAGTATCAAAGTCCACAGGCCTAAACATTAGCTGGGTTTCTCTGCCCCATAGAGCTGTCACTGTAGAGAGCTACACATTAACACGTTTCAGCTCTCTCAGAGCTCAGCCAGAGTTTTACAACCCTCCAAACACGCCCTTTTGATTTGGGCGCCGCTTTGTCAACATTGCCGTCTCCAGACTCTCGTTCAGTGAGTTAATCTAGAACTTCTGGCCAGTCAAAAAGAAGCAGCGAGGTGCAACAAGGTCCCCCGAGAGCCTATGGGGGAGCAGGAGGCATGGAGACCATCTGCTCATTGAACAGTGATGGGTGAGGTAAAGGCGGGATGTTGGAGAGTATAATGGTGATGCTGGTGTTTTATTGCCAGTGTTCTGTCCACAGCAGTGTGTTTATGGAGTCTAATCTGATCCTTCAGGGAGATGTTGGTGTTCAAGAAGTTTTGAGTCAACATCGAAGTAGACTGGTAACCTGATGCTCCAGATGGTTTGTTACCCCTTAGAATCTTGAGGCAGGTCTGAGTCCATAAACTCTAATGCGAAAGAGACCGTGAACGGAAAATGTAGTCAATTCAATAGCCCAAAATTCAACAAACAAGTATTGGATCGATTGTTCATAAGCCTCATATCTTCCTAACATTCTGACACTAAGACAGACCACAAAAAGAAGATAAACCACAACAAAAACTTTGTTTGAGACGACTTCTAGGAAGTGTTCATCTCAGCAAGAAACTCACGCCAGATCTGGTAACACAGCACGATAAGGTTAATAAAACTATGTCAAAGCTTTAATGTAATATCTTTTACTTTTACAATATCTTTAGAAAAGCCTTCAGTGCTTTTCTTTGCTTCTCTTTCAATAAGAATACGAATAATCGCCAGGCTCAAAAGAACTGATGCTATTGCAGCATGCAACCTCTTTAGCAGCTACCATTGCAGTCAACTCTCCTTGTTGTAGCAGAAACAACCGTAGCTGCCAGTATCTTCTTACAGACATAATAGAACACTGGTTGGTGACACACTGATACAAACACATTACTTGAAGCATGTTGTTGTCTTGTTTTATTATGGGATCCTATGATCAAATCCAGCTGCTATGCAATGTACTGTAGGTGGACTGCAGTCAAAAGAGCACAAAACACATTCCAATGTTGCTTAAATGTAGCAAAATAACTCACATGATTTACCTCTACCCTTAACTATACCACATACCAGCCATTGAAGTCCCCTTCCCTTGCATCACTCTCCCCCCCACCCATCTCTATTTCCAGTCTGTGTCCTGTCAGGTTGTATAAACAGACAATAGATGTGGGAACACCTTCAGCGTTAACCCCGGCTGACCTACCTGATGAACGTGACCTCTGCCCCAGTAGATCACACAATCTCTCCATCTCTTCAAGACAAAGCAGGCTGCAGGGGAAGTCTTCAACTTACACTCTCCAGCTCACCCTGGGCTGTGAGTATCAATATGTGAAGCGGGGATAAACCAAAAGCTAAGATGTTGGCAGCTGTGATGTGTGTTGAGAGGAATTCACCGTTGTTATCACTCAGTGAGTTATGCAAGAACGGGCCGGTGGAAACCTTTGCCTGGTACAGTGTTGGGCCTCAGCCTCCTCATGCAGGCTAAACACACAGTCACACACACATATATACACATGCACACACAGATCCTGCCCTTTATAATTACCCTCAGTGAGTGGGAGGCAGTCTGACGCACCATGGACCAAGACTCCCCGGTTTCTTTGAAATACACTATTTTTAGCTCTCATCCATGGCTTTCCTTTCTCAGAGGGCATGAGGTTTGAAGTAGTAATGTTACGACATTAGTCAAGTGTAACTTGGTTACTGGCAATAGGCTGCAAATTATTATGTAAAACATTACCCAAGCATCTACAGGCTGTTTCTTCTCCCCATCAGGAATAAGTACTGTATATGCTAACAAATATGAAATTGAGGTTTCAACAAACAAGATGTACTTTTGCAATGATATCATTTTATTCAGGAGCATAATGATTTAAAACAAAATCCTTACACTTTTTGGAACAGTTCAGCCCCACCTGTGGCAGAGATTTACAGCATTTTCCCGGTCTTCTTCAATGATTAGCTACAAGCCTTATCTGCATCACCGCCTGGTATGGCAGTTGCACCGCCCTCAACCGTAAGACTCTACAGAGGGTGGTGAAAACTGCTCAGCACATCACCAGGACGGAGCTGCCATCCATGGAGGACCTCTACACCCAGCGGTGTAGGAAGAAGGCCGGTAGGATATTAAAGGACCCCCATCACCCCAGCAACAATCTGTTCTGTCTGCTGCCGTCTGGCAGACGGTACCGCAGCATCCGGACCAAGACCACCAGACTCAGAGACAGTTTTATACCACAGGCTATAAGACTACTGAACTCCTGAGCTGTGTGAATGTCTACTCACATCTGTTTATAGTACACACATACATATATATTATACACATCTGCCATACATATCTGTTTATAGTACACATATCTATATATTGTACATATCTGCCATATATATCTGCTATACATAACATATGCATCTGTCCATACCTCCTCATTCAACAGTGTAAAGTGTTTAAATACTCTCAATGTATTCCACATATGTATATATTTCACATCCTCAAATCTTTATTGTTGTTATTGTAAATATTCTTCTTATTTGCACCATGTATGTTGAGTTGTTGGAGGAGCACGCGACATAAGATTTTCATTGCCAACATATACGCTGTATCTGCTGTGCATATGACAAATAAAGCCTTGAAACCTTGAAACCTTGAAACCTTCATTATATATTTGACATAAATTGAGTATTCCTTATTATGTTTGAATTTTGTATTTTAAACTGGTCAGGGGGCAAACATGTTCATGTATTTAGGTAAATGTGCAGCTTGAACTAAAACAAGGAAGATGTTATAAAAAAACAATACTGGCTTGAACCTAGATGTTGAGACAGGATCCCTCTGCCTGTGACCTATTTTCCTTCTATTCCATCCATTATCACTACTGAGCTGTTTTAAGCTCACATGCAACCACTTAATCCTACATATCAGAACTAAAGGAGATATTTTTGAATGTATAGTGGATATTATTGGAAGTTAAAATTGTGTCTTCAATAAGAAATGGTATTATCCAAATAAACTCCAAGATCAGCAGTTGAGACAGATTCTGATGGTACTACAGCACTGCTTATTTCCAAGGCTGCAATTTGTTCTTAATGAAAGCTCTTCTCTCTCTCTCATACGAGGCAGCGAATGAATCCATAGACTGCAGAGGTTGAACGCTGTAACAAACTGCGGCCTGGGGCCACGGAGCTGAATGGATGACAGTAAAGTTAGGAAGAGCGGTATCAGATGAACACATGAAAGAGGGAGGTCTCTGGATTTAAGGCTTTTTGTCTTTGGGCGTTCAAAGGAGACAGCTGTCGACGGCACAAGGCCTGGCTCCATTGATGTGGGGGACCGCAGACAGAGACCACGCCAACATACACACACACACTTCAAAGAAAGGTGTGTGTACACATGTGCATGTTTGTAACTTCTCGGAAAAGGTTCAAACTGTTATTATCATCATAAATTATTACTTTAATCAAGTAAACAGACTTGCCTATATAGCACATAATGTCTACAATATAGTATTTATATGGAAGGTGTGTTGCACCCTCAGTACCTAACAATGTTTCCTGTATTGCTGGGTGAGTAGCTTATTCCGATCTTGGGACAGGCCCCCCAAACTTTAAAGGAACATGTCGACTTTGGGGGAAATACCCTAGTGTGTTGTTTTGCCCTGCCCTAGTTTGTCACTTTTATCTCTGTGTATTAAGCACACCAAAAAGACTAACTAAGCAAAAAGAACGGAAGCAACTGTTTCAATGACTAGATAAAGGAGATAAAATGAGAGAAGGTTTTAAAAGCTACACAGCAAAACAAGCAAACAGTATTTATTGACAAACAGTCATTTACTCGTACAGAACCTCTTGGCAACCCCCATGAAACCAAACAGTTCGTATGAAGTGACGTCCTTCCACGTGAAATGGCCAAAGCGTTTATTCCTGTTCAGAATGACAAAGCTTTATGACACACAATGATTCAAACTAATGTGACAGCTTGGTCTGATTTCCAAGGCCTGAAGTATCATAGCTTTGGCAGTTGCTGGTGTAGTCTTGATACTGACGCACGATAAGTGGCCGTAGGTTTTTAACTAACTGTTTCACTGGGTCCAGCGTTCATAACTCATGTAAAACAAATAGTAGAGTCACTTTTCATGTTACACTTTTAAAATTGGTGGTAAGGCTCTAAAACTATACAGCCTCATTTTTGCACTTTCCTTTATGTGTATAAAACCTATCAACAACACTTCTTTGTAGCTGTTACAAGATGTACTATTTCTCTATTTTTCAGCAACAACTTGTGTTCTTTTAAAGTGTTTAGTTCCTTAGAGTCCATGCATTTTTAGATCAACTTTAACTAAAACAAATGACCATTTCACTACAGACAAGCAGGTAAAAACCAGAATGCAAGACACATCATCTCAGAATAATTGACTTAGTAGTACTACTGATGTCAGAAAATAGATAAACAGGTGTAACAATTGCATCATTACAAAAGTAGCTACATTGCCTTAAAATAATGCGTAGATGATCCAAACATTACTATTTTACTGTATGACTACTGTATATAATATTAGGCATGATCATTTAATTAATAATGGTTAAAAATGACCCGGTAATAATGAGACCAGGCATTCACAATGGGAGTAAAGTTTAAGCAGGTGTACAGACAATCCCTGTCAGATAGTGTATGTCAAATCTCTCTCTCTGTGCCTAAAGCCTCTTTTTTTCTTTGCTGTTTTAGCTATGTCATCCCTTCAGCTCGCCTTCGTTGATATTTGCATCAGAGGCAAATCATCTAGCCTCTATGGGTAGGAGAGATAGTGAGCACCAGCAGAGCTCTAGCTACTCCACCCAACATATGAAACATTAGCTTGTTTTAGCAGTAGCAAAACAGTGTCTGTTGGTGTTATTCTGTACAAACAGTAACTGGCATTCACTTGAATATTTTAGCCTGTATTTACCAATCTCTGAAACGAACCCATTTTAGCCACAAAAATGAGCTACAGTAAATCTAGTAGAAGTCACAGACGGCTGTAGCTCTAATCCTTTTGTAAATTCAATATACTCTTTTTTTTTTTAACATGGAACAGTAGAGATATAGAGTACCAGTGTACATCATCAGTTAAAATTCAGCTTAGAAACTGAATCCTCCCAATGTTGGGTGGCACTCCTGTTTCTTTCCCTATGCAAATAACTTTGCATTCAGTGAGCGGATGTAGAAACTGCTGCAGAAGACAAGGCTGCTGTGTGGAGCTCAGGTCGCTTCCTGACTTTTGTTCAAATCAAACCAAGATGCAAAACTGGCAGACATAACTAAGACAACACCTTTTGACTACTACAGTTTGTACAGGGAAATGGACACAGAGGAGGAGCAACAACCCTGAATTGAAAGGCCATTAAAGGACGGGGGAATCTTTTTTAAAGTGTCAGTACCTTAAAATTGGTAGTAAAAAATTGGTTTAAAAAACAATAAAGAAAGAAATCTTGATGACATTATCTGATTGTATTCATGGTTTCCAAACATATCAACAGATAGTGTAAATCCCTACAGGATATTATAATCTCAAAAGAAAGGGCCTCACATGTGACGGGTGTCATCAGGCCTAAATTAACCTGCTTCCTATCTAATTTACCCATCTGCTGGGGTAAGTCCCTCTACATATGGGCTATATTCTCCTTTAGGAAGCCTAATGACCACCTTCTTAACAAATCTGCAAAAATAGAGGCTCTCTGGGCCGAGGCGACAGCAGGTAGACTACAATGAGGGTAGGATATAAAGGAGGGGGGGGGGTTTACAAGTTGGGGCATGGGCGTGCCATTGAAGTGTTAAGCAGAAGCACAAAGGTGGAGTAGTCTGCAGGGAATTAAAATAAAGCTAGGCTTCAAACATGGCTTTTTCAGGATATTAGAGCAAGTTAAATAAGGTAAATTGTGGAATCACATAAAAATGATTTGTGTTAGCTGGATTACATACAACACAGTTACCTCATAATGGTGATCAAAAACACCTGAGGTCAAAATTATACGACGCTCTCGTATCCAGAGAGTTGAGCCAAGCGGAGATGATATTGCATCAGTGGGAATCCCATCGTAGCAACGAGGCACCGGCAGCCAGCCTGGGAGGATGGAGGGAACAGGGAGATGGAGAAAAACAAGATGCTTACTGTACGTCTCAACTCCTGATCATTTTCCATAACTTTCTTACATGTAGTTCTGTTTCAGTAACCGTTCCCTCTTTGGGATTCCACAAGGTTGAATAAAACACCCTAAACCTTTATGTCATCAATCATTCACCTCCAATGACACAGACTGTGACTGCCAGTAGTCGGACACAGCAGTGATTCTAAAAGATTTAAGATTAACTCAAAGTCAGCAGAGTGAGGAAACAAACAGGTGTAGGGCTTTTTGGCAGCATTGAGGGACATTTTTGAATATAACTGCACCTTTTGTCTACAACAGACTCAGCCTTCTTATTACATGTATTAATTGACCAGGTGTTGTGCAATTCTACTTTGACAAGTCAATAGGTTTGTTTTGAAAAAGGTCGATTGGCTGAAAATCGTTGTGCGGGGCAACCGTGACAACACGGATGAATGAATTGTACAATTTCTGTTCTTGTGTTTAAGGTGAAGGTGTAGCTTAAGGTTGGATGATAAAGAAGGTTAGGGATAAATTGTAGGGTTGGTTGTTGGATAAAAAATGTTTAAAAGTTTTTCAGGTCGTTATGTCTGACAGCACATAAGGGCCAGTTTAGGTTTATCCAGGAAACATTTAGCAAGTGTAACATTACGAGGAAAAAACAAATTGCTGAAATCAAAGTGGGGAAAAAACTTTTTCTCTAAGATTATACAGTCAATTTGCGAGAGGAGAGGAGACTCAAGTCCCAAATTTACCAAAAGTGTACTGAAATGGTCAACAAGCAGTTTTCTCGTATATTTGTATTTTTTCATTTTGTAAATGTACCACTTTCATCTCAGATAATCTCAGTGTCTCTTTGTATATCACTAACTTTCCCTAAAATACGATCTAAATCATGCCCCAAACGTATTTCTTTATAACCAACTTCTGTTCTTTTCTCCAAGGTGAGTTGCTGTAAGATGAAACTTGGGTAACTCTTAGTGGCTGCCTTCACAGAACAATAGCAACATCTCCCTCCACCCATTCGGGACACAAACCACATCAGCAAATCCTCAGAAAATTGTTCAACTGTTGGTGAATTGTTCATCCGTATTTGAAGTGAAAAGCAACCGCTGCAGCGCAACTTGTTGATGGAACAACAGGTGTTTAGTGACAGTGTCAACAAAGCTGCCTCATCTTGAATTGCTGGTTTCTCTCTGCTGCAGGGGAGTCCAGTCACTAAATCCTAAACTGTGGAAAACTCCCGGCATCTAGTGTTATTTTCCACCAACACATCACAACCTGATAACTGTGTAAAATTCAGAGGACAAAGAGGGGCAAAGATATCATTTTATCAGTGTCATAAATAATTTAAAAGAGAGATTAGAAGAAGACCTAGCCCTGTTTTTCTTGGTGTTTTTTTAAGTATGGATTCCTATTTAAAATTAAAGTTTAATTGCATTTTACTGTATGTTTGTTTTACGCTTTAAGGATAAAACTGCATGAGTAAATGGACTCGCTCTGGGTGCCACACCTTGAAACAAACAACTGCTTCTCAGGGGGGCATGAATCTGGCTGCAGCTTTGTGGAAGTGAGCCTTTAGCATTCAGCAAATGTGAATGTATTGAACAGAGTAAGGCAATACTGTGTTTGTTTGTTTCCTAAAACAGAAGTTAGCACACATCTACTCAAGAGGCACATCAATCACCTCCGAATAATTGGTAACCTCAAGTATGCTCAATATTAAAAGTGTCTTGTGTTTTTCAGAAATGTGTTTGATTGAAACAAATGACCCCAAACTCAGAGGTGAAAAACAAATAATATTTCCCTTGATTTGTGGTTCCCAAATCAATTTTAAAACAAATCAAAAATATGTGAGTTTTAAAACTAAAGGTTCACTTACTGAATCTTTCAGTATATATACACATGTTTCTTGAACGAACTTAATAACAATATATGATCACAAATATGTGTTCCTAAGGTCAACAATTGTAAACTCTGAACATTAACCTGGCTGTTCACTGTTACTAGGCAGAAGTGTAAACATATTCATGAGCCACCAAACGCACCTGCCAGCAACCAAAACACCTGAGTCAGTCAGTGTATTCTGGAGTACTTGTAAGCAAACCAAAATGTTAATTTACTTTCAGTGTTACTCAACAAACACCTTAAATGTTTATCCTTGAGGTCTACAAACGTGTTGGATGCATTTTCATCATTGTAAAACAATTTAACCATTATTTACGTAGCTTGCTTTCTTCTTCTTCCTTGTAATTGCTGGCAAACTGTCGCATATATTCGTGTGTTAGCGCCGCATATTGACCCTCAGTGGAATAGAGTGAACCCTTGGTACCGTATGACTGTGTTCTGTGTCACTTCTAATAAATAGCTCTATAGCACTCCTAGAGGTCAAAAACTCCCCAGGGAACCTTAAAAGAATAAGGCTGGCAAAATAGTATTTCTTTTCATAAGCAAATTGTGTAAAAAGATACAAATCAATCAGGCCTAAGTCCGTGCCTGGTTTCCAACGTTCCTGGCTGTGGTCAAATAAAAACATGTTTTCAATAAAAGCCAAACCATAACCATATCAGCTGGACACTGTAGTTTTGGCAAACCTTTCTCAAACAATAATCAATGGTGCATTTGTTGGGACATTTTTTCCATGGATTAGTATTCGTTGGAAGAGAGGAAAAAAAAGTTTGCTGAACGTAATGGAATATTTCCATGTAAAACACAAGAACTTCCTGTTGGAGAAGAGGAGAAATATGTAAGCATTTAGGTTTAACACCAACCACCTGCCAGAATCCTTTGTTCATTTAAAAAAAAAAAATACAAAAAACAACAAGTAATTAGTGTGAAGTTGAGGGTCTATCTCTATTTAGAAGACAACATCAGTTTAAAAGTGAAAACAGAAGTAGGCTGAACACCCAGTGGGCTTCAGGTGATTTTTAAAAATCAAAAACAGGGTATGTATAGCAATGGAAAACCTATAGATTAATAGTTTTAGACTTATTATGTTAAGACAATACAGGGAAATCAAATTCTTTTTTCGTTTTTTCTCCGAAAGAAAACAGGAACAGGTGACAAAACACCAGCAGACAGTAAACTCATTCAGAAAAGCTTTAAATAAGGCTACTTAATGTGTCTCAATGTGAAATGTTCTGTAGATTAAGCAAGTCATTTCTTCCCTGTTGAGTCAGGAACCAAGGAATCTTTTTAAATCATAGAAACAATAACTATAGTGCTGCATGTGTTAGCGTCATCTGAACATTATGCTTTGAACAAAACGTTTATTTATTTCTCATGAATGATTTTGTCATTCGAGGACAGTATTATTAATAAGTGAACTACTGTTTAACCATGTCCATACAATAGATGTGATGCAATAATCAACTGAGCTTAATTTAGCTTGAAGCAGGGGGAAATAGCTAGTTTAGCTTAATCCATGACATTTACAAATTAGCATCCTAAAATCTACATAATTATCTTTTATCATACAAAAAACTCGAGTTTAAAACAGAATTGTAAAATAAATATGCAGACAAAAAGAGAAATAAGCTTATTCTAACTAAGCTGAATGCCCTCTGGTTCTTTCTGCAAGAAAGGCTTTAAACCATGTTGTAAAGCAAATAAAAAGTAAGACTGGCATCTGAAAGTTCATCCATTCGAGATCTAAAGCCAGCTGGCTGTATGTTTGTTTTACTTGTGTCAAACCTGAAATGACAGATTGTGGTTTTAGGGGAGATGGTGTTTTTTAATATGCATAAAAGATGCCTAAACTAAGCTCACTTGCTTCTGATTGTAGCTTCATATTTAACATAAAGAGAGAAGTATTTTTCATCAACTTTTGGGAAAAAATGAAAGGGCCTAAGCACATTTTCCTAAATGTCCAACAGGTTTTAAATTCCTGTTAAAAAATGGTTTTCTTTGGGAATCACCAACAGTGAAACACATCTTCCTGGTCTTCCTTTTTCACTTTAAGGTGCTAAGGGTGAGTTCTGCATGTGAGATGAATTTGAGAAATTATCAAAGCCTTTCAGTCTTTATGTGAAAGCACTGTGCAGGAGAGCCGTAAATGTTGATACCTGTGTACGAGGAAAAGAAGAAAAAAAAAAACGAGGCAGCCTCAGCATACATCCAAAGAGCAGATTGGTGAGCCAGTGCGCCCCCTGTAGGATGCTTGAGACTGAGGCGCTGTTGTCGTTCACTTGACTTGTTATAAATGACAATCCAGTTAATAAAGAACCATACATATACATGTTAATGTCATAATTATGCTAAAAAATAGACAACCTTCATTAAAACAAAAGATAAATATCCCATGATTGTGTTTTCTGAGAGACTGTTGTTGTTGGTTGGTAAAATAGTCAGTCTTGTTTTATTAGACCACTAGATGGTGGTCTCATCACATCCTCTCAATGCAAGCTCTGCTACTCTGACACATGAGGTGGATATAATAAAGGACTGTCTTTCCTGCAAACACACTTTTGAGAGAGATATATTTTTTAAAGAGCGGATTGAACTCTTTGTTGTTTTAAGTATTGAAATAAATACATGTATCCAAGTCAGAACACAAATGTTACTAAAAGGTGATGCATTTAGAATAGTGACATTGTCAATGATAATGAATTGTTGTATTATGTAACATTTAATGATAACTGGCTTATATTTGAATATGAAACAGACACACGTTTATGAGAGTGAAAAATGTAAACTAACATAAATCAGCACAATTGTGTTTTTTAATATTTATTTTATACAAGCAATACAATAAGGTTTAAACTTCACTGAAATGTCATTTTTCCCGGTAAAAACGTTGACATATACTTATAAAGCCCAATCTGTTGATAAAGATTGTAGTGGTGCTGTGGGACTCCCCCTGCTCAAATCTGTCATGCTGTCTTTAGAAAGGACGTCATTGCCAAAGTGCTGAGTCATAAAGCCATCTGAGCCGTAAAACAATTAGGACTAAGAAGTGGCACACAGCAGCATTTAACTGGAGACGTGCAGAGAGACCAGGCAGCATAAGCAACCTGCTCACCTTGTTTACCTGAACTCAGGGGGGCGGGGGTGTGACATATTTTAATACCACTTGTTTCAAATTCAAGTAAATCTTTAAACATTTATATTCATGCTTCTGGCAATTCAGAAAGTGTGTATTTTTTCCCATGTCCTTATAGGGGAACGTTTAATGGTTTAACTTCACTGTCTATATTATTTACCACAGGACACTTCTCTTAGGAGACTTCAAATATCGTACAACTTGTTTATCTTTTCCCTCAATAAAATAAACATCTAAAACATTTGTTTTTAAAATGTGTCGGCCGACTTGTATTTCAAGATCTAAAATCCTGTCTGACTCCTCACTTGAGAACGTCCTATAAAAAGTTGAATTTTTTTTTTTTTTTAAAGTCATCAACACCAAGTCCTTAGAAAACAGTTCCATATTTATTGCAAAATATTTTTGTACAGAATACAACTGAAAAAACATCAACAGAGGAGGAACGGACAGTAAGGCCAACATCAGAACTCCAAGAGCTGAACTGTACAAACACCAATAGTAACATTTGATAGTGTTTTATACAGAAATGGATTTCCGCCCTCACAGCGACCTCCTTAAGGGGGAGAAAAAGAAAGAACTCAAACATCACGTTTCTCAAACATTATTGCCTTTGCGTGTAAATCCATCAACTTAGAACACCAATGGACAATCCTTAAAATTTCGCAATTTCCGTTTGAAACTTGTCCCGTTGATTGATAATGTCTCACAAAATATAAATATATTTACTTGTAGAAAGCTCCAAAAAATATGGGACTGTTGATATTTTAGAGGTGAGCATCACACGTCATTGAGAACATGAGGACACGACGGCTAAAGTCAGTATGTTAACACCGTTAGCTCTAACACCAGTGAGCAACTCCTTTTATTTTGAATTAAATTAAATATAATTGTTTGCCTTAGGTTTACTTTACACTGCTGGAATAATTGAACCCTCCCTTGAGTTCGGAGGCGTTTAGCATAGTGCGTCTAGATAAATTCGGGCGTGCATGCCCATGCACATCCTCATGCGATTTGGCACAGATGTAAAAGTTCTTTCCTCAAAGTAAAACTTGTGGCGTCCCTCCGACTCTTTTTTTCTTTACACATAAAAAAAGGCAGAGTGAGACAGAATACATTTTTCTTCCCCGACATTCAAATGTACATCTTTAACATTGGCTCTCCCAAAAATGTGGGATCTAATAAAGACAAAAAAACGTTCTGTCTCCGGAAGTTTAATATAGAAAATAAAAATTAAATAACGATTAAAATAGATACGATTTTTTTTTCTTATATGCATAAGCCCTTCAAGAAAACACACCAAAACATTAGAAAGGATGAAGGGGATGTACAATCCAAAACTCCAGAGGAGAAAGAGAGGGGTTTCTGCTCAAATGACTCTGTGGGGAGGGAAGACGTGGGACTCGAGGTGCAACACAACAATGTTTCGCCCGTCGGATTCTAATCTTACCTGTGGTGGATAAATAACTGAACAGAGTAACTGCACCAGTCAGATAACAGACACAAACACAATGCCTAAAGCTGACCGGGAAGCTTCAAGAACTTTTTTTCTAAGTGAAGAATATTGTTGCCGTTCTGCAAACATTCATTTTACTAATGAGAAAGAAATTGATGCTTTAGTGATTTTGGAATCACTGTGCATCAACTTGTGTTGGTTTTATTAATGACCCATTTCTTTCAGTGACCCTCCACTGAAATGATCTGATAAACTGTAACTCTGTAACAATGTGTGTGTGGGTTAGGGGGGGCGGGGGAGGGGGGCTCTTTGACCTGTTATGGATATCACAAGTGCTTTCAATGATTTGATACCCTGAGTAAAGGACTAGGCTTGGGGTGAAGATCAGTAGAAACCAAAAGATAAAGAAAATGTTTCCAAGCAAACACCGACTGAAAAGAAAAGGACATTACTAAGAAATACCACCTTTCACACATAAATAAAAGCCTGTACTGATCAGTACATTAAAAACCACAAATGTAACCAGAGAGAAATAAAAGCTACGACGACGACAAATCACCCATGACGACACGGTCATTTTCAGCTTTACAATATGCATATATTCATGCATATATAGTGTGTATTTCCCCTTGCATACAGGCGAGTGGTCGGGGGACTATATAGAGAGCCTTTAGTTATACCAACTCCCTCTGCAGAGACTAACACTGATTATTAAGAGATGGTACAAATGAGAGCAAACATAATTCACGAGGAGAAGGGGACTGAGTCAGCGCAGCCTTGTAAACAAAAAGGGAGGCCAGACAGCCAGAGAGGATGATGGGTAACAGACATCCACTTAAAGCAGCAAAGATAGGACAGATTACAGGAGGTGGAGACAGGGCGGGGAGAAGAAGAGGTAAAGGAGGGGGGGGGACATTTATCTCACGGCTTACCAATCAAATTACAGAAAATTGGCAGCATGGCCTCGTGACGTCTGCTTCCCGTCGGGTTTTGGCGGAACAATCAGTTCTGACACCGAAAATGATCTGAGAGGGAAATTACTCAGAGTGTAACAAAGAGCGGACTCTCAGCAGTGTCTCTTATGATGAAGCAACCTACAGGCTGAGTAAGTGTTCAATCAGGGCGGGGAGGGGTTGGGTATGAGCAGGAGGGTGCGACAAGCAGATACAGGTCACTGGTTTCCCACTCTCTCCAGCCCCACCCCTCTATGGTTCGTTACGCGCCGAGAGGAGGGAGGAGGTCAAACGAACAGCTGGATGCGCTCGCGGATGGTCTGTCGGCAGATTGGGCAGGTCTTGAGCGCGGCGCTGCAGTCGATGCAGGAGGCGTGTCCGCACTGGAAGACCAGCTTGATGTGGTTGTCGATGCAGATGGGGCAGGTGATGCGCTCCTCCATCTGCCGGTAGCGGGACTGCAGCTGCTCCAGCAGGTTGTGCTGCTCCGAGTTCTCGGTGCCGGGGCTGCAGTCCACCTCCGTTTGGTCTGTGGGGGAAAAGTGGAATCAATATGGGTGATGACAAAGCGATGAAGTTTAGACTTGGAAAATAACTGTAGGTTATTGTGCCCTTTAAAAAAAAAAAGCACCTGCTTCCATTACATACTGAGAAAACCACCTGTTTAGCCTGCACCTAGGCCAATAATTCAAAAACAATTGTCATCTCTGTATGTAGCATTTTTGGCTAAGGTTTGGCCGTTTAAAGCCAATGCATTCGCACATACAATGGTTTGACTCATTGAAAGCTAATGTACTAATGTAAGCTGTCCCGTTGTGTCACTGTGCGACTACTTCAAAGATAACAAGGTCGCATATAACAGCACCTGACCATGGGTCTAGTATGACTCAAAATGCCAGACAATTTTATTGCTGGCCCGTCCTCGACACAGGTGCTTTAATCTATGATCCAAAGTTGCCTCTGACTGACGACTTCGAACTGGTGATCAAGGCTATAAAACAGATTTTCAAAGTCTTCTCTGAGATGTCCGCATTGAAACCGGTTTTAAAAATAAGATTACAGTACCTGCAGATAATAATTTACATCGTTTAAAACATTGCTGTATTCAAAAATCAAAGAAACCAAGGAAATATATATCATATTTTTGACCAGAATAGGAGTATACAGAATATACTGAAAATCTTCCATCGTTTCATTCAACTTTGATTATGTGACACATCTAAGATAATAGAGGAGGGTTAGCAGATACAGGAGTCTCCTTACCTTGTCTAATTTTTTTGGTGATTGTGACTTGGCATTTGATGCATTTCTTCATTCGATGGGCGCACTCTGTTTGGAGAAGAGGAAGGTCAGCAGGAGATAAAGAGAAAATTCAACACGCAAAGCCCCACATTATTCAACATCCAAGACAGACAGAAAATAATAAATATAAAACATTTTGTGAAGGAAAGCCATTCAATATGTTTTCCTCTGAACACAAAACTCAGTTTTGTCTCTATTGATAACCGTGGCCCCTGTCTCTAACTTCACCACAGATGACCAACAGAGTCGTGCACTAGCTGCAGTCTGCACCCACCTTCACATGCCACGCTGTGCTGGCAGGGGCAGAAGAGAACCAGCAGAGCCAGCTCGGAGCAGATCAGGCATTCACTGGGCCCCGGTGGGGTGGGAAGAACCAGGTTGGTCATGGTGTTGGGCGTAGTGTGGACCCGCCGCAGGCTGGCGCTGCTCAGACCCTGGCCACATGTGATGGCCTGCAGACGCTGCAACCTGACAGAAAACACACAGATATAACAACTCATAGATATTTATTTTAACTTTCCTATGTATATGAGCTTATTCTGTCTTTGAAGATTAATACAGGATTGTTTTTTTCACAAAACAAACTTCTTCTACAAACATCAGTTTTCTGTCTTTCTTTGAATTCATAAAACAGCACCTTTAAAAAGGTGTTGGCGCAATCAAACCCTAATCTTGTTTATAATACAGTGTTTTTAATAATTGTATCCAAAGGCATTGTGAATGTGAGCACTTCTTTTCCAGACGTCTACCTGTGTTTCTCAGAGAAGCTCTTGATGAGCTGCATCATGGTGCTGTCTGCCACCAGGTCCAAGGGACTCTTTCCCTTGTGGTTGGCGTAGTTGATGTCAGCCCCTTCCTGCGCCAAAAAACAAGCGAGAGCTGCGCCAACACTCAGCTCGGTATTCCCCAGAAGACCTGAAGCGCTCAGCTGCGGATACACATGATGAAAATGGGCAGAGAGGATGGAAAAGAGAAGTTGCAGTAAAAACTGTTTTGAGGCAGAGCTTTAGAAACATAGTTTTACTAAGGCTGAAAACAACTGGAAATGGTAGAAGGATACTTTGAGAACTAAGTCAAGGACACAGCTGTTAGTGAGCAACAAAAAGGGAAGTTGTAGTAAAACAAGCACAGGCCAGCTAAGGCTGAACCATAAACCTAAGTCTAATCAGCAAGGAAAGCTATCCGCTAATAATTCATCTGCTGACAGTGACCTTACAGCCCCGAGCTCTTCAGTCTAGCCACCTTCATGGGTGTGAATATGTGCTTTAAGTGTGTGTTGCCTTGGCAGACACCCATGATGTTGAGTATAGCTGCAGTGTTTGCGGTCATGTCGACTGGAAAGGACGTCCTTCATTGGATCAATGACATCAACTACAATGATGTATAAAAAGCATGGAGCCAAGGTCTTAATAAGGAATATTTAATGAGTTATTGTAAACTCTGACAAGAGTGTAGTAAAGTAAAGAGGTGGAGGGATATGAGAGTTTAGACTCAGCATTGGCTCCCCGTTAAATACCGCATCGACTTCAAAATGTTGCTCCTCACCTTCAAGGCCCTTAACACTCTTGAACCTCCATATCTCTCTGAACTCATTCACACCTACACTCCCTTTCGTGCGCTCCGATCCTCCTCTGCTTCCAACTCACTGTACCTTCTGCCCGCTTGACCACCATGGGGTCAAGAGCATTCAGCCACTCTGCCCGCCCGCCTCTGGAACTCTCTCCCACAAGACATCCGCAACATGGACTCACTCTCAACCTTCAAGTCCTGCCTGAAAACCCACCTTTTTAAACTCTTGTATTCTATATCATAATTCCTCTGAACAGATTGCTGTTTTTAAGTCTTTGTTTTTTAAGTCTCGAACTACTGTTAGACCTTCTTTGTTGCTTGTTTTTAATCATGCTCTGTAAGGTGTCCTTGAGAGCTTTGAAAGGCGCCCATAAATAAAACTAACTATTATTATTATTATTATTATTATCAGTTAAATTGTTATGCACTTTGTGAGAGGTGTGTCTGGAGAGTGCTGCAGGAGAGAGTCCTGAACCCTGGAATCTGGTGAGCATTTTAGCCCTACTGGTTCCTTTGTCTCAAAGTCAATGGTTTTTTTTTGTTGAGATTTTAACACACCTTTAGCAAAGTGGTGTTGACAAAGAATAATGTGGCTAGCTTAAAATGAGCTTTTTGCTCCTGGTGGTTGCATTTATGCTGCAAAAGTAATAAATGAGTTCATGTTCATTTGTAAATAGTATCATCCCCTTTCCCCTGCTACATTCCAATGTAAATATCCCATTGGTTATGATTCACACACAGAATTGACTTTATAGCGTGACAAAGCATTGTAGTGTCTTTTAGCCTTTTGTCTCAGTTTTATGACTTACAACCTTGTTGAGAAAATGCTGAGATTTACTATATACGACCTGCTCCGCACCAAAAAGCTATCAGACACGATTGTTGACCAGAGTAAAGCATTTAAAGCAGCTTAATAACCCGATATTATTCACCAAAGGGGTTTTATAAGGCGATAATGTTGTGTTTACTGTTTGTTGTGCTGAACCCAAGAGGCCCAAAGATGGATTAAATCCAGTTTAATGTTACTAAACTCCAATGAATAATCACATGCTTATCTTATTTTCATTTAGATTAGCTGCATTCATTATTCATTATGCTTGCTTGCCTTGATAAATATTAACGCTACCATAAATAGTTAGTTGTTGACTGCAGTTGTGATACATGGGATGCAAGGCCCCGTCAAAATGAAGTAACAGAGAAAAACAATTCAAAATGTCAGAGTGTCCCATTAAGGTTAGACACACGAGGGATTTAGTGATTGATGTGCCTCTGAGGGTGACAATACCACATGAGTTTTATCGAGAGCTCGTCTTTGCCAAATCTACATTGCAACACTAAGTGGGCCCTCTTGACTCTCTGCCCTTCATCCTTTCCTCTTTCCCTTCATCACACCATCGTTCTCAGTCTCTTTCCAGTATTTGCTCTCAAAGCCTCAAAGACGAAGTGATCTTAATGAATCGTAAAAGTCGTGACCTTATAGCTTAAACTCTGGTGGATATAAAAAATAATTGTGTTTGTTTATCTCCAGAAAACAAAGCAGTATGGTAAACTTTTTTGTCTTACATACTTATACAGCTTTTATTTCATGACGTTCTCCTCAGTGAACCCACACCTTTGAGAAATCCCACCTGACTTCTCTCTGGCTGCTCGTGCACATTCATCCCCTATTTACCTGCTAAAGCCGGCTAACTCCTTTCTCCTTAATCGACCCCACGCACTATTACTAAACACCTTTACATTCCTTCCCTCTGTTTTTGTTGACTATTCCCTCCCTCCTTCAATATTAGGTAAGCTCTTATCCCTCAAGTCTTTTATTAACGCTCCTATGAGTCTCAAAAGCGCATTAATCCTTTTTTCCACCTATTATCCTAATCTACCCGCCCTTAGTGTCTGTTTACCCTTCATTCAGTCTATATTTACTCCTCTTTCAATGTTTCACATACTCCTTTTGTGTTATATTTGTCTCTTAAGTAACCGTTCAGATTTTAGTTAGACTCTCAACAGTCTCAAGTATGTGTGACCTTCACTTCTTTGGAAAGTCGTCTCTTTTCAACTCATCCTGTCCCAACAATACTAAAAGTGAAGGTGACGCATCACTTGAGCGCTGCAGTTACATTATAACTTCCTCCCATTATGAGCAGAGTCCTGAATGAATAGATCAAATAAAGACTATTTGTCTGTAAATGTAGACAGATATTACGTCAGAAGGTTTGGTGACGAATAGTAAAATACTAAAGCCTTATCAGGTTTATATATCATTTCTGGTTTATACTCTATTTTCAGTAATATGACGTAAAGCTGTTTCCCCCTAAACCAGATAGACCAATGATGTATAAATCTAATCACTCGTATAGAAATAAATAATAAAACATGAGTAACAAAGTAAAAAGTGGTTCTCACCCTGCAGTAGAGCGATGTGGAGGAGCATCCTTCGCTTGGGTCTTCAGTGCTGCTGGTTCCCACGGGGGGGCTGAGCATCACGTTGGCCAGCTGCGGACGGAGCAGGGCGACGTGCATGGCCGTGTCTCCGTCCTCGTCTTCCATGTTGACGTCGGCGCCCTCGGACACCAGCAGCTGCACCAGGTCGGTGTGGCCCTGCGTCACCGCCAGCTGCAGCGCCGTCTGGTTCCGGTTGTTACGGATGTTGATGTCGCAGCGTCCCTGCGTAGGGAGAGGAGAGAAAAAATATATATATTTAAAAAAATATATATATAAAATATATATTAAAAGGTTTATTATAATATGGGGTACAAATGGTACCGCCATATTATACTATTATATTTAAATTACATAAAGTACTATTATATTTCAATGACATACAATACTATATATTATATTATTATTTGATTTACATACTGTATTTTTATATATTTATTACATTATTATATTTTTGTTACATATTATTATATTTCATTTTCATGACATAATATACAAATATATATTGTAGGATTTTTTTTCCATATCATACTTAATATTGGAAAATGTTATTTATTAGTTCATTTACTAAATAATTGATATCACAGTTAAGCAAAGTATTCAATCCGATTTAAGAGCCTCTGATGCGCTCAGCTCACCTCCTTGACCAGGATCTCGGCGACGTCTCGGTGGTTGTTGAGGGATGCCAGATGCAGCGCAGAGAAGCCGTCGTCCTTCTTGACGTCCACGAGCTGCCGCGCCCTGCCCAGGATCTTCTCTGTGGACCTGCGGCCGGGACAACAAAAAATAAGACTCAATTAGGGAGAGTGCACAACACATCTCAAGGCTCATAGCTTAAATAAAGAACATTTATATCTGTGATAGTTGCCAGCCACAGAGCTTTTTACTGGACCATCTCATTTGAAGAGTTGCTGAATGTTGCTCCCACCAGAAAGAGTGCCAAGGAGTATAAAAAAGATTCTTAAAGAAATAGTGCCTATATGAAAGTGCTCACAACGTCTGTGGATTATCTTGAGTAACTGAGGTATGTTTTTTTTTAAAAGAGTCCTTGGTGAAGAGTTTTTATATGTCATGGTTTGCAATTCAAGCACGACAAGCATCTAGATCCATTATAGAGGAGAAAGCACTGCAGACTGTATGCAGCTCTCAGAATACCTGGCATCATTGTGTCGCGGTGTACTTGACACGATCTGGGACAGAGACGCAGCTGTTCTTAAAGTGTTAACAAGCTGATCTAACAAGAGACCACTGAGGCACAACAGGCAGCCTCTTCTCCTGAAGCACAACTACCCTTCCCCTAACCCAAGAGTTAAACATGCTTTAAACTTTAAATAGCACATCAGTGTTATCCTTTGAGCCTGCCATCATCACATCCAGTATGTGTTAATTAACACAACAAAACTTCACAGTTCGACACACATTAAACGCTCAAATCTCTTAATGTTGAAAATGTTAAACATTCTTTGGTATTCATGTAGTTTGGTCAGATTATCTGTTATCTTTAAACTGAACAGGGTTGAGGATTTTAAATGAATATGACACTATTGGAACTTGGCTTGTGTTTCATGCTGCAGTGTGAGGCCGGGCAGCGCTATTGTCCTCTGCTCTGAAGCTGGGCCTGCTTTATGACGTGTGAAATTGAAGCTGACAAGCTCAGCGAGCACCTAGGAAGCTGGCATGCCACCATGAAGGCTTCGGAGTGATGTGACCCAACCTCTCTATGGATTGTTGGGCTCACTTTTATGCTAGCCCTGCTGGGTTTCACCGTTTTGAAACACTGGTGGTGCTGATGTAAAAAGATGACGCTGGTGTCTCTTTTTGTTACAGACACACAAGGGATGCTCACTACTTCCAGATCTACATTTGACTTCCTTTCTTCAGTAGCTCCTTAACAACTTATCTCAGTAACTGGCTTGCACAACATTCATACCCAATGAGTAACAAATCATTTATCAATGCAAGCAATAATACAATCCAAGCTTCTTAATAGCAAGTCCAGCCATAAAAAAAGCATCACTTTCCATGCAAATGATAAGACTATTCAAGCTATTCTGTCCAATTTGACCTTGTATGTGATTCTTCTGAGAACTTTGATTAAAAAGTCTCTCTACTTCATTTTTTTAGCACCATTTTGTAATTATGTAACTACGACAATGTCCTACCTACCATCTACATCTTATTTAAACCTTATTCTTATTTTTCTTTAAAACTTGGTTATTCTGTTGCAGTCATAAGTCATGCTACCGTAATATAAGTATTATATTATACTATCAAAGGTCAAAATGTGTAGAAAGAAATCCAAACATCTAAAGAACTAATGTTTCAACCCACATCTTTTGGTGTTTCAGTCTTATAGAACCATAAAGTATAGCTATATAACCAAAATAACCTCTTACTATTTCATTATGATGATAACCTTATAAAATGTGAGCCTTTAAAACATTTGAAAACCTCAAAAGAAGCTTTGAATTGTAAAAAAGGACCCTTATTACAGCCGTAACAAAACAGTTATTTGTGACCATTTCTGCCCATAACTTTTATCAGCATAACAAAATCATTAACATTATGGCAGTTGCATATCAACCATCTTAAATGATGCATCTATTTAGAGCTATCGTTTCTATGTTACACTGTATCAATTCTCCCAAGAGTGTACCTGATAAATGCAGTTATTTTTGAATCAGTTTAAAAAAGGGGGCAGGTTTATTGCAGCTTTAACAGTGATAACCAACAAAAGACAGTGTTAACAGGCTCATTAGCAGCAGAATGCTAATACATTCCCAATACAATACTGAGGATAGGGAGGGTAAAGGCTGCTTTATTACATGGTGGTGGGCATCTCCTCTGGTTGTATTGCTGAGGATGAAAGCTGTTAGGGAGACATTATGTTAGAGGTCATTTGCACCTGCAATGCAGCTCCGTGGGTGTGTGTATGTGTGTGTGGTGAAGGTATTGATGGAGGGAAATATCATTTCTTCGTTACCTAAAGAGCTCACCCTGGAAAACACAGCCCTGTGTCCCCTTTGTGCCCACTACACCTTGTCTTTCTGCATTAATCCCATAATCTCATTAATATTCACACTTAAGTTGACATTTTGGGTCAGTTTTGTACGAACATGCCTTCACACAAATCAGTCAGGCGGCATCTAGGGACTTTTTCTGGAGGCATCATTTGGTTATTTTGAGGAGTTTGTATCATGGTGGTTTTGCTACGGTCCTCCTGATCAAAACTTGCTAAAAGAAGGAAGAAGAAATGTACCACAACAAGTTGTTGTTCTGACTCTCAAAGGGACGAAATATGTGAAAAAGAAAAGCTTTTGATGTTGTGTATAATTTGTAAAAGAGTGAGTATGCTGTGAAATCTATCTGGTGTGTGTCAGACAGTATACGTTGTACTGTCAAAAAGAGTAAGTACAGAAAGGCAGTGTACATGGAACTGGTGGGGAGCAAAAAGCGATCTGGTGAAAGAAAAGCAGCAACAAGGACATGAGATTACTGGAAAAAGGGAGAAATCCAAGCAAATATTCTTTTTAAAAAAAGCAAATACAGGATCTTAAATAACCTTTTCCTCAGGACTTTAGTTTGACAGAACAGGCAATCTGGCTGCTTGCCTTGTTTCTTTTCTTTCCCAGGAACTGTTTGTGAACTTGGCCTCTAGCCCTCTTTTTCCATTTCCGCACAATAAATAAATAATATGCCAATAAACATTCTCATCTATCTGTCACAAAAAACAACAGCTGCTCGCAGGAAGTCTAAACAGTGGTGCATCGAACAAAAAAACTCATACATTTTCAAGGACGATCTTTACTAAGAAAGCGAAGGACAGTAAAGAAATCATCAACTGTCTAAGGGAAAAATATAAAGGCAAAATTGTACATTGGAAAAAACTGTCGAAGAATAAAAAAGCACAATAAGAAAAAAAAAATTACTCGCAAAGATTAGTCTTATGTAAATACAACATAAAAGCAATGAGGCGTTTACCTTTAACCTAAATCCTTCCCAAAATTCAATACAATTTGTGTTGAAGCCAGAACAAACTAGGACATATGGACAACAGACACACAGCACCTGAGCTGTATAAATGTACTGTAGTCCTGCTTGTGATGTATGAAGGAACTGGTGAACCAAAGCCAATCCCGAACACTGTAAATCCCATGTCTCTGCTTTTGGCGCAGCAGCTGATGTCAAGCTAAATAAATGCTTGAGAGTGCAGCCTAAACTCCCAGCACTGCACATATGACACTTGCCAGAACAGATCGGACATTTATTAAATGACTTGTCTACTGCGGCCCCCACCACCGTTCTTTTCTCCTCTCTCACACTTTACATTTATCACTTACCCGCGTTTTTTTTTTTTCCCACCGTGCTCAATTGGCTTTTGTCCACATGCTGCACTAATCATCAGTGGTGGAAAATAACAGAGTACATTCACTCAAGTACTGTACCTAATAAATAATGTAGTTTTACTCCACTACACTTAATAATTACTGTATTATTTATTAAGCTTTACAGACTTTTCAGATTAAGGTGTCAAAACATTTTTTAAATAAACACGTGGACTAACTGTTTATGGTACACAAAAGTACAACTATACAATACATTACGGAAAGTTCATAACATCCATAATTTCTGTAACAAAATGTTGCTTGTCTACAACAGTAACATGAATGCAACCACATTAATAATCAGATAATGTCATATATTTAATAATATATTACATATTGAGGCTATTTTTCTGCAGAATTAGTGTATTACGTGAGAATGTAGGTATTGCATTGATGTATTGCTACTTTAACTTAAGTAAAGGATCTGAATTCATCTTCAACCACTGATCATTATTATTATATTTAATATATATGATTCTGAAATGGGCCGTAAGCATTACAAGTCCTTTTGGCACTTTAGGTATATTTTGATGCTGATATTTTTGTACTTTTATGTAAGTAAGATTTTGAAGGCAGGACCTTTATTTGGAACTGAGTTCTTTTACAATCGAGTATTGCTACTTTGACTTAAGTAAAAAAGCTTAGTTTGTCGAAGGACCTTTTTCAAGTTGTGTACAATTGAGCAAAACTGGGTCATTGCTAGGAGAGGTTTGGCAGGCAGAATTAAGCTTTCCTTTACAGTAAAAATGGATTGACTCATGGTCATTATTCACTGGTTTAGTATCTTACAGGGTGGAAAAAGTAGAAGTCCGCAGGCGAATGACCTCAGGAGCAAGCTATAGTAATCTTCTCACAGCCTGAAAATTACATAAAACACATTTTGAAAATCCCTAATTGAAACCCTAAATGTAGTGGCTTTGCTTCAGGGAGAGGGTTTATGGTGATGCGTGAGTGTTATTTTCATTCCGGCTTCCTTTTCCTTCATGGCACCTCTTTAAAAAGAGCAGAGGACAATTTTCCATTACATGGCTTTGTTATAATTTTGGAAAGAAAGTTCACATGAGGTCATAAATACCCTGGAGCAAAGAAGCAGGAACCTCATCACGGTCAGGCGGACTTTGTGCACTGAGAAAAATATCATCTCTAAATAGTCGCTCAGGTGTGAGGAGACTTACTCTTTTCATTTCTTGCCAAAAGCTGATATTTTCATAATTTTAGCAGAATGACCTTCCTTATCCTGATTGGTTTCAAGACCTTGACTGCTGCAGTGGAAATAACTCCGGTAAGATCCTCTTTCGAAAAAAAAGGCGTAAAGGTTTTTTAAGGTCGTTTTCAAAGCATTTTTCTGTAAAGAACCGATAATGCTGAATACAAAAATAATTACATATTATTATAAAATCAATGCAGGTCAGTGCACAGTGTAGACAATCTTTAAGTAGCACATCTGCTTTAATGTTCAAAAAGCTCTTTATTTTTCTCATCCTGCCTGTGCTGCAGCACCTCTTTTCACCCTCTGTCTGAAACCAGAGCCCAGTCTGCTCTGATTGGTTAGCTACCCGGCTCTGTTGTGATTGTTTAACCACTAACAGATGACCCGCCCCTTAGCCTATTACATACAATGTGTTTGAGCGCTAGCCAATAGAAGCATTTTTTTCCTTCTCCCTCACCAAAACTGCTTCAACACACAACCTGCCACCAAGTCACGAAAAGCTTCGACAAGTAGGTGTTTCCTCTGAAAAATAAATAGATCATTGAGTTTTACCTTTTTTATTTGTAATGTTCCTGCATTGAAAATACCTGCGCTAAATGTGGTCTGGAAGGACAAGTCCATGAGCAGGGAACCTGGGTGCAAGACTAAATGTTTTGTGCATTTCATTCCCTTATTTTGGCAGCCAGTCTGCTGACAGCAGCAGGGCTGTGTTGCGAGATGAGCTCTCTATCTGTAATGGATATTTGTTGAGAGTTGACCTTTAAGTCCTCATTTGAACACACAGGAGATATTTCGCGCTCACACATGCCCATTACCAACCTTTTCCACATCCAATGTGCATTCAAACCACCAAGACTTTGAGAAAAACTGACATCACTCTGGACTAGATTTTTTTCTTCTTGAATCTTAAAGAAGCCCACTGTTGACCTTGTTTGGAGATTGAAGTGTCCTGTTAACAGTTTAAACAAACATCTCTTTATGTGTTTAATGGGGTAAATGCTTTATGGACCAAAGGGGGGGGGTTCAATTTTGAAAAGGCGCCAAAGGCAGGTTTTGTTAAACATGCGTAATACAATTCACTATTGCTCATTAGAAGAGTGAAAAGGCTTCTTCAAAATATTTCTTGGGCGGTAATTCAATTGTTAAGCTAAAGATGTACAGGAAAGAGAACAATACATTTAATTAGCCATTATTAACCATATATACAAGTACTTCCAATATCATGTTGTTCCTTGGCATTGTGCTTGAAACACAATGCCAAGGAACAACCACCAAGTCTGACGGTTGGAGTAATTACGAAAGTACCATAAATGCACTGAGCCTGCTAGATAATGACCCCAAGAGCATCTCCTGATAAGGTAAGTGCCTGGGTAAATAACCGACTTTTCATAAAAATGTGACACATCTTTTTTAACACTATGTTTGGGTTAACACTTCCTATTATATATTTTGCGCTTGGGTCACAAGCCCCCAGGAACTCCGTGGACGTTGATGCAACATATTGTAGTGGCCAAATGGTGGTACTACAACTTCTGGGCTCAAAAACACAGGCCATTGGACATAGGCTCTACTCACAGTTTGTTTCCTTTGAGGGCAGCGTGGTGCAGCAGATTGAAGCCTCGATGGTTCTGCTGTGTAAAGTCGATGTTGGGCACCAAGACCAGGATCTCGATGATATTGCGGAAATCTTTAGCGATTGCGTCGTGAAGCGGTGTGTCCCCATATGAATCCTGATTGGGGGAGAAACAGTTGGGTTTTTAGTGGCCTAGTAAGAAAGACTGTTGCACATTAAGGCAGTACGAGATATTTGGACCTATTTGTTAGCATCATTTTAAATGAGTTAAACCTGTGTTAAAATATAAATCACAGTGAACTGCAACTTACACATCTATAATCTCTAAAATACAAAGTGTCAATATTACAACATGACATGGTTTTTGCTCACTTTAATTTGTTTTAATCCTCAAATCTCGATAATTACGAGTGTAACAGATGCTTCAGTTAATTCTAATTATGTAGAGCACACATAAAAAAACTGTAGGCTGTCACTCCATGTTTTTAGATGAGCAGACACACTACTCAAGCAGAAAAAAGAAGCTGTTAGTGAATTTGGGGCCTGGTTGCAGGCATGTTTGACCGTCTGGAAAATGCCCTACTAAGACACTATATTGCTTGAGTGAATATTAAAGGGTTTGAATTAAGCAGGGTCACAGTCAAACACCATACATGTTCGTATGTGTCTGTTACGACTACTCTGAACGGCAAATTGTAGCGTGTAAAGCGAATGAATGACGCTGCCAGAGTATCTCACTCAACAGTCAACTATTGGCTACTGGTGGCTATTTGCTAAGGCATCAGTCCATCCCCTCTGACCAGTCAAAAGAGAGAAGAAAGATAAGGTTCCATAGGAGCTGTTAACTTAGATAATGAAAATCAATTGAAAGGAAACTTTGGGACAAAAAGGTTATACAGTATACATGTTTCCTTTAAACATACAGTAGATGATGTATTAATGTGCCTTGATGTGTTATTGTTCCTTGAAAATGCTGGTTTTTCACTTTTTATGACACAGAATCATCCAATGCCAATTAATGTAGATAAATAATATGCAAGGAGTGGAAAAATTAGACATAAACACATACATTTTCACTAGGGTTTGTTCAGTATGATGAAAAATGTAAATCAAAGCCCTATCTGAAGCATGTCAGGTCCTCTCACCTGGAGATTGACGTCAGCAGAGTGTTCGGTCAGCACTCGCACCACGTCCGTGAAGCCCTTGTTGACAGCTATGTGAAGTGCCGTGCACATGGAGTTGTTCAGGAGGTTGACATTTGCCCCCTTGCTCAACAGCAGCCGGGTGATATCTGCTTGGTTACTAAACGGAGATGAGGAATAAATAGGAAAAGACGCAGATTAAATCATCACTGATTCAATATTTCCAAACTCTACTCTAATAAAATTAAAACCAGTATATGAAATCTCAAATGCATATTCTGAAAGACAAAGCCTAAGGGTTGCATACTATGTGACAGTAATGTTAAGACCTGCAAGTGTTAATTCCTGAAGAGATTTTGAAAATGCTGACTTCACGAGTATCTGGTAAGGTGAAGAGAGGATAAGACACAGCTGACTGATTAGGCAACACTATAATGCTGTCCCTTCTGTGAATGGATTATCACATTACGAGAAAAGACACAGACAGCTCTACTGTTAATCTGTCAGTCTGCAAGTCTTCCTTAAGACACATGAGAAGAGTTGCAATTTGTGCGTTACCTATGTACAAATTCAAACGTGTGGAAGAAAAGTGCGTGTGTGTGTGTGTCCTTACCCGAAGGCGGTGTAGTGCAATGCTGTGTCTCCATCTTCGTCCTTAACCTCGATGGAGCTGTTGGCCTGCAGCAGGGCCTTCACCACCTCCATGTGGCCTTGGTGAGAAGCCACCTGCAGTGCAGTCTTGCCCTGGTTCTTTATATCGACCTGACGGCAACACAAAGGTGGAGGAAGATTCATGAGAGCCGATGACGGCTCGGACCATAAGAGGTGAACATAAACTGGCTATAAAATAATCAGAGCACGAGCAACAGCCACGTTGTTCATACACTCGATAGATGATCTCAATAAGGAGTGCCGGCATGACCAAGAAGAAATATATTCTTAAACATTATACTTATCATTAAATAAGTCGTATCTAAAGGCAATTATAATTTGTGTTGTATAACAATGTAAACACACAGAAAGCAAAGTAATTTCTCAGTTAAATAATAGTGTAATAGTGCAACATTGAAGTGGCTTTAATGTGATCTTCATTTTCTCTGAAATTATTAAAGAAACATTTTTTTTTTTGTCAATTTTTGGTTATTTAAGTGACTATCTCATACTAAGCCTTTTTTTTTTAACAGGGCTGACAAACCGACAATACATCATTTTTACCTTTTCATGTAGTAGCATCCCTAAATCGTCATAGTGACCTCAGTTCTTTAATCATCAATCCTACAGTCTTTAACAAACGAGCCAATGAAATAACTACAAATAATGTCAGCCTTGACAAAAATACATGGTTATTACTTGTCAAAGCCCATATTTGAATATCCATATGATAACTCACATTTCTCTCTGTAGATTAAATGAGTAAATTACAAAATAATTTGCAGATTCTTCAGCGTCATTACAACGATCTAAAATAGCAACATATAGTCTTAACCATGTTTGATAAATAACAGTTTTATATTCATTATAGCAAGAAGTGTTGTTGCATTATAGCCAGAGTCAACTCTTTAAAGAGAAATTAGAGTTGTCTGTTACGAGAGCTGTTATGTCACACTGGCCCTTAAATTCCCTGCCCCCAGTCTTGGTGTCCCGGCAGAAAGAGCTCTTGGAATTGGCAGTGGACTGCAGCAAAGAGAAGTAGGGGTGCACTAACCTTGTCGGGATACTTCTGAACCAACTCCCGCACTTTGTTGGCACTGCCGTGCGCTGCCTCGATAACCAGCCGGCTGGGGTTGTCCTGCTCTGTGGACTGTGAGAGCAGCTTTTCCAACACCGAGATGACTGTACCTGCACAGACATAGGCAGGTGGAGGGAGGGGGGGAGAGGTAATGAAAGGAGGATAAACAAGGGAGACAAAAGGATTAATAGTGTTCTATCAGTCCAAAGTAAACGGCATGATAAGAAAGGTGTTGAAACGTCTTCCAGAGGGCTAAAATAGCAGACACACGGGTTAGATGAGCTCAATTCAAAACCACAGGAATGAGTCAAAATGCCCCGTATCTGACCACACACACACACACACACACACACACACGCTGAGGTGAACACATGCACAGAGCTGATTTAGTCATGACGTGCTGCCAAAGTCTCTCGCTGTCAACATGCAGTATCATGACATGCAATAGAGAAGAAGACTTAAAGAAATGACAGCCCGTACACACACCACTGAAAAAAAGACAGACAGGGAAAGGCTTTGACTGTGACCACAGCTTGAATGTGAAAGCATGCAGCTGGAATGAGGGCAGGGCAGAATGAGAAAATGCACGCAGAAGGAAAAGCCGGAGCTGGAGTGTTTAGAGATGGGCCCCCTCGTCCCGGCAGACGCCTTACTTCCAGATTCGTTGGGGTTCTCGGCCGTCATGAGGTTGGCGTCCACCTCCACGGACTGGGCCGTGAGGCACGCTGGGTTGAAAGTCCACGTCTGGGCTCCGAATGCCACCCGAAGGTCACCATCCGCATATACTTTCAACACCTTTCCGGCCTGGCCGAGCACCTAGGGACAGAAACAGTGAATAAGTTGGATGTGGTATGGGTGGGTGACAAATTAAAAGCATAAGAGTAGATAACAAGGGAGAAAGTTGACAAATAACCAGAAGGAATTTGAGGAAGCATCTCCAAATTTTACTTCCCGATGTAAACCCACTTTCAGAAGCAGTTAAGAAGGTTTTACTTTAGCATCATGCACACAGACAAGGGGTAACGTGAACATATCAGAATATTGAGGTGGGACAAAGTCATTTTATTGCAAGTGTTCAGCTTAGTGTGAAAGTCCAGTTGCACATCCAGACATGCAAGACCAAAGTGCCAGGTCAAGAATAAAAATGTTTTAAAAAAGTATTTCATGTCCTTAACAAGTTATTATGTACCCTATCAAATTTTATTAAGTGTTAATGCTTTTAAGGTAAAGTGTCTATCTCCTAGTAGCAGTTGGAATATGACACAAATATAGTAAATAATAATGAATCATTGAGGGGCCATTCCAAGTCAAAAGACTTACGTCCAAATTAGGGCATGAGTCATCTGAGTGAAAGAACAACACATAAGGGTCATTTAAGGTCAACAAAATTCTTCCGCTATTTTTAGATTTTGACTCTTATGACATTACTAATTTCTTGTACATTTTTCTTTCCTCAAATGTATTACATACAACAACAAAAATGTCCCCTCTCCTGCTGTTATCTTTCCTATTCTTTTACCTACAGTGGCACTAATACCCCCGCTGAATGAAAATCTAAATTAAGTGAAACGTTTTTATTTTCAGATAGTCAGCTATAAAGTCATCATGACCTTAGTCAAAGATTCAGTCACACTGTTGTCACAGTGATGTGCCTCAAGTCCACACCTCTTCCCCAGTACAGCATGAATTCAGCCTTTATAACTAATGCTGAAACACCATGCGGAGTTAGTGCTATCAGGCTAGCATCTAAAATGAGGCTAAATGAGCATACAGGAGCCATGCTGTCTGTCCACTCTCCATGGCCAGCCTGTAGTCTCTTCACACTGTCGATGTCCTCCAATACTTTTACTAGTTCGCCAACTCCAAAAGTGTTCACCTAGTGGAGAGAAAGACGGACAAATTGTTACCAAACTACTAAAATCAGCTGAAAACATATTTATAATCCAGATAATCGCAAATTAAACTGAAGTTCTGAACCACGTGAGATCCTCATATCTGTAACTATACCTTGGTGAGGGCCCCAGGATGGAAAGTCCAGCGGATGTTGTTGCTGTACTGGACTCTGACATCGCCTCTGTCAGTGATTCTGTGAACAGTCCCGATCCGGCAAATGTACTGCAACACAAATAGGCCGTTTCACCCACGGTCTCTCTGTGCACGACCGTGACCTTAATTTTCCCCTTTAGCAGCTGTGATTTGAAAGTTGGACGCGCTGTCCTTTCACTCTATTGCACGGTAACATCCATCTGAGACACTTATATAAAAATGATGTATGCCAGGCTTGAGAGGCACGTGTGTTGTGACAGTTTGAGGGAATATTTGTAGAATTTATTTGGTGTAGTACTAAGAGTTCATTGAAGCATGTTGGAAAAAACAGGGGAAGTTCATGTTGTACTTTTCATTATTGAGGAACTCCTCAGGGAGCTATGTTAAGCTCTCAATTGTTAGAATGTTTGTGTGATTTCTCTTTCTGGCAATAGGGAATACTTTAATACCTCTGCCATTTTGGGGTTCCACCCTCCGTGGCCCTCCTGCATCTGTCGTAGGATCTCCATCTCAAGGAGACATTTGACCTTGTCGCCCTGCTGGAAGGAGTGGCAGTCAGCGCTCTCCTGGCGCTGCAGCTCTGCGTGCTCTCCTGGATGGACAGGCGTCATTTAAAAAAGTTACGAGGGTTTCACAAAGCCGCTATTAACAAAAGTTTAGGTATAAAAGGTATGATATCTATGATTGTGTTCATTCACTCATATTTACATTGTTGTAATGTAATGCCAAAATAACACAAACATTACAATAAAAAAGGGCAAACTTATAATGTTTTTGATTACCAATACGTAGAGTGTAGAGGAATTATGTTAGGGTTGAACAGGAAATGGGGAGCTTAACTGAACTTATTAGTTGGAAGTAGGGATGGACTAAACACATTTTTGTCAATTAAGGTTCACCATTGTCTGTTAGCTTTTTTTATGATGCATGACCCTAGAAATTTGAAGTAAAAAAAAAAGGTGAGTGAAAACATTTTGGTAAGGCTAAACAGCAACAAATATGGATTTAAAAATAATATTCCAAGTGGGATAAAATCATGTTGTGTTTATTGAAGATGATTCTATCCAGCTTTTCAATAAATGTTGACTTTTGTACTTTACCACAATCCTGTGTGGTCCAAAGGTTTGGACCACACAAGACAGAAATGGTCCTGCGCAACCGACATTGGAACTTAATTCTATAAATAGTAAAATACTATCATATTAGTGTATATCGTAATCTTTATCTGCCACTGTAAAAATATACCGGCTAAAAATTAGGCATCAATCTTTTTTTGATAGGTTAAATGTAAATGTTATAACTGTTAGGTAAAGACCTAGTTAGAAATGATATTTCACACAAGAATCAGATGTTCATGAATGCAAATATATGTCCAATATACTCCTAATTATCCTGAGGAATTAATTATTTGAAAGGTACTTTGAAACTTGAATGTGTTGTCTTACCGAGCCTCGGTAGGTGTTCTTTGTAATAGAAGCCTCCTTGAACGTCAGACACGTATTTGAGGTCCACCTTTCCTTTGTGGCCCATTCGGTAAACATTGGTGGTGCCATTAGACCAGGTGACGCTGGCCACACTGCGACCAGACTCCGTGTCCCAGCCGCGAATGTCCACTACCTTCCCAACCTTACCCTCCCCGCCTACACGCACATAAATGCACATACACAGACAAATAGTCAAGAAACAATAATTCATCCTTAGTGGGAGAAGAGCGGAGATTAAGGCAGTGAAAAAACATCGGCTCTTTAAAGAAGGAAAAATGATTAGATGTGGAGACAAAGAGGCAAGTTAATGTGTTTGGATCAGGAGAGAAAACATGAAATCATTCAGTATGAAATGACACAAGCTCAATGTAGACATATGAGAAAAAAGACAGGGGTGTGGGAGAAACAGTTCCCCTGTAGAGACATAAGCTGACAAGTGTCACTCAATTCCAATTTTTGAGAGCTTCAAGTAAAAATTAAGGAATCAACCTAAACATTTTAACATCAGGTGTTACGATGCAAGAAAACGCTTTTAAGCCATTTAAGTCCTCCATTAAAGTTCCTCACCACCACACCAGCTAAACCAGTGACCCATAAGACTACATGCCGGGGGTTTCTGAGCATGCTCAGAGCGCACACACCATTTAAGCCTGATAAGTGACTTAACCAAACCCCAGGGCGATGATTTCAAAGACACCAAAAGGACATTTTGACTCATTCGCTCTCGGCGAGAAAAAGAAAAGCGTTGCTATTCTCAGAGACAAATAGGAACCTAACCGGGGAAAGATAAAGACATACTGTAGTAGCATTCCTTCTTACCCTAAAGGGAACATACAAAAGCTGGAATTTAGCTCACTTCTGTGGAAGAGTGCTTTAATATTCAAACTATTTCAAACATCAGACCAAACAGGTTGTCTCAAAATGGCAACAGTATAGACTGCAGACATTCATAAAAGCCAGAAATGCGCAATCTCGATTCTCTACTTTCTCAACACATCTCAGTTTATGCCACTACACAGGAAAAAGAAAAACAAAGATAAATGTTACGGAGACAAGGACACTCAAAGATAGGCACATCTGTGGAGCAGACTCAGATGAGTCACAGGCAATATAAATGCACACAGACACAAAGTAACAGGACATGGTGCGGGTTAATGAGACGAGAGTTTGGGATATTATTATAGGCTGTGGACAGAGAAAACACTTTGAAGAGGGATACAGCTCCATGCTCGAGAAGGTAGGGGGGCCTGCTGAGTTAGCATGACAGAGCTGGTGGTTAAGAACATTTTTCCCCCCACAAACACCACTCACCGTCTTGGTTGCCCCAATCCCAGTCAGGTCCACGAACCACTTTAACCCCCTGGAAGATTCCTTTGAGGATGATCCGCGGGAGGTTCTGCCTCGGTGCCAAGCACACTCTGCGATAAGAGCACGGAGAAACAGCTGATCAAACTGCTCGACAGACCATCAAAGACAATGTTCAGACTATATATGAAATCCTTTGTCAAACTATTCATATTTAAAAACCAACAAAACATTAAACGGCAAAAAAGTGCAAAGGAAAGGAGCAGTGTCAGAGTATTTTCATGTGGTTTTAAGATTAGAAAGTCATGCTGTTGATTGGTAAACTACTCTAACAAGCCTATAACTTACAAATAATCAAAAATATGACAATTGAACACAGGCTTTATTTGCTTCAAAAGCACAATAAATGTAGTCCATCAATCATAAAACCAATTTAAACTTTTTCTTTAATTTGATTAATTATTTTCCTAAATGTTTGAAATCAGCCTTTTATTTCCTCTCTTTAGCACAGTGCAACATGTCTCATGTGATCCATTGTTTGAATATATATACTATACCTCTGCCTAACATGCAACTTATCATTACTTTGCTGAATGATGTTTATTCTGTGGCAGTTATTCATCAAGTGGTCAAGAGATAAGCAGGAAATACCTGACAATACTTAAGACAAAGTATTTCTTCTGATGGGATACCCCTTCTGTCAAAAGCTCAACTCAAAATAAATATATAGGAAACCAATGCATACCTGCCGATACCCTGACTAACAGCCTAAATTACCACTACAGATTCAGGCAATCACCGAGAAAGTCACTTCCTCAAAATCTGACATACCTTATGGTAAAGATTTGATCAGATCTTGGCGCAAAGGAGCTGCCTATTCCCATACTTTCTTGACGAAATCAAACCCCGGCTTCCATTTAAGGCAAACAGCTTATTGAAAAGACTCAAAGTCATATAAAATCCAGTGTGATCAAAAGAAGAAGAGCCTTGTCAGAGCTGTCGTCCTCAGGGAGCCTGATAGTGGCTTTGCTGCTTCCACATGTCTGTCAAGTGCTGGGGTGTTGCTTAGAGTTAGCCTTGGCCAACTTCATCCCGTCATTTTCAAGGTTCCTGGGTGCTTTGGCAGAAAACAGCAGGACGTTTGACTCTTAGAGCCAACTAAAAGTAAATCCTAGCATGGGACTGGGATTTGACATGTTGGTGCTGAGAGTGTATCTGTAAACAGAGCTTTGAGCCTAATCCCTTGACAGCAGATCCATCAGGAAGCAGGCCACCAATGGCCAAAGTATAGCGCATGTAGATGCAGTCGTATGTAGGTAACTAGAGATATAGGATAAACAATGCTTAATTTGTTAGGTATAAACATATGTTCTTTCATTGCATTCATTTTCCTGCTGGGTTTTAAGAGCTTTTCAAGGAATTCAGTATATAAATGGCAAAACTGTGATAAGGTCACAGACTTCCTGAACTTGTAGTATTAAGGGTCAAGGAGTGAATGTAGCAACCTTTGCCAATTTCCTGATTAAGTTTAGTCATGACGGACCTACTGACAAGAGAGGGTAATGCTTTCTATGATGTGAAAGAGCTGTTTTGTAGGAGAAAATACTTTTCCAAAGACTGGATCGATAATTATACCAGTAAATGGGATGCAAACACACAGATGACCTCAGAGTTTGACATCTGTTCCAGTCCAGCTACTCCGAGAAAGACAACAGCTCTTTCAAAGGATCAAGATTTCTAATCCTGCTTGGCTGAATGTCACCAGTGCTCCCAGACAGGATCAGGACCTGCCACCTTCTGACATATACCGGCTGGGTCAACAATCAGACACGTGACTTCATCCTTTGAAATAGAAGGCAGTGAAGTAAACTGAATGAACCTTTGTTTGTGGAAATCAAAACAAACCGAAATGCCAGAAAAAAGAATTCACATTAATAGGTTAGGCTATTAGGTAGTGTCATGGTACCATTTTTGAGTGGAATGATGGTTGACAGCTTCATCTTTAAAGTCAGATGGCCCTGGTTAAAAATTGTTACCCTTTTTTTTTTTTTTTTACAGCAGTTTGAAGTGGCCCCTTGCCTGTTAACGGTCAGAGGGAGAGCTGGACACAAACCAAAAGAATATCCCTAATTTCAAAACCTCGCTATTTTAAAACATATTGAAAGGTAGCAAATTGGGGTATGCATACCTAGCCATGTTAAAAGCTTATAAGGAAGATGGTCTTTTTTCAGAATAAGGGCAAAAGTGAGGACACTATAAGCATGTAGTCATTGTGTAATGTCTAAGAAACTTCTTTAGTCAACGCTTCACTTACCAAAACAATGAAATGCTATTCAAAAACATTCAGGAGGACAGCAGTTGTGTGAGTGAAACAAGAGTTAAACATATAACAAATCCCAGAGAAAGTGCTGGAAAACTCTGCATGATATAAGTATTGTGGGTTGGACATGACTACTACACTTGACCTCCTCTACTTAGGTGGTAGCCTGATCAGAAAGGAAGAAGGATTAAGAATAGAGTTGTCCAGATATTGCCCTGGAACTGCTTGTGTGGTGTTGTTGTGTGTTGAAGAGTCGATTAACCTGCTGCGCACCAACCATCTCCTCGTAAACACATGGCACACACACACACACACACACACACACACACACACACACACACACACACACACACACACACACACACACACTAAAGTGTGACATGTCATTGGGGCTGAGATTTTCAATTTTATTTTTTTGATCTCCGATTCATCTGCAGATTATTTTCTAGACTGATCTTTTTGGTCTATAAAATTATCAAAAATATCCATGTTATGATTTTAAAGAAGATGTTTTATAATATTTTGTAATGTCAGCCCAAAAGCAAAAGAGATTTACTTAAATATTGTATAAAACATCTAAAAAAGCAGGACAATCTCTATATGTAATTTTTTTCAAAACCGCATTTTTTTTTGCTGGCTTTCACGATTACTCGATCATCCAAAATGTTGATGATTATTATATTAATCAATAAGTCTAGTTTTCGATGCAGCCCTGCACTACATTTATTGCATTTCATCGATATAAATGATATATCCTAAACATGCACGGTAACGAAAACGCTCTAATCAGTGAAGATACCGCCCACACAACAGAGCTGAATTAGGTAACACAGCTTAATGCTTTGCTATAATTGCACCTTGATTAACTTCCTATCCAGCACCTGTTAACCTATGCATGTCTTAATGTTAACATGCTAATCCCTCGCAGTTGAGAATGTCAACATGCTTATCCAGACAAATCTGTTCTGATCACAATGGGACACCCACTCACGGTCCATCCGGCTCTCAACATGTTTGTGATGGAGTGTAAGCAAGTCCAACGGGTTTATAGTGTTGACAACTTCCCCTTGTACCCTGAGGACACCGACTAACTTCCTGCCTACAGTATGTCTACAAACTGCAAATAGATCCACCCTGCTTAAATAGCCATTAAACCACTCGCACATGTTTGGTCCACATGAAAGGAGTCCCTCTTCACTGTGCTGAGCCCAAACCCCGGTTCTCCTCACATAAATCGCTGCTGGAACAACGAGCCCCACTCATTATGAAACCAGGCTAAAATTGCCTTTCAAGGCAAATGTCAAGTGTGTCCCATGACTGCCAGATTATAAATTAATCTTTTGAAATGCTGTCAGTGAAATATGGGTCAGCGTGGTCTGGATATAAAGAGGCACTTTGTGTTTCACTTTATATTCTTAAAGGTTTCCTCTATTTCATTCATCAGAAGAGGAAAGAAGTGACTTTCATGTGATGTTTTCCCCCCATGCACGCTCTGTCCCACTGCAGGGTGACAGTCACAACTCAATTACCCTGAGATTATTAAAAGATGTATATAATAGTAGAGCAAAGACTGTGTATTACGAATGGGTAATTTTATGTTGAAATGATGAGCAGTGAGTTTTATTGTAAGAGAAACCCCCTTTGGATGGAACTTTATTTTTAATTTCAGCCTTTGCTCACTAATTACATGCACATAAAACTACATAACACACTACAGGAAAGGCAAAATTCCGGAAGACAGAATAGTGTAAAATATCTTTTTCAATTTATCTATTTTTGTTATCCCGCAACATTCACATCCATGCTGTAGGGTTTTGTTTTAAATCACAAACAAAAACAAATTCCTTTGATTTTAAAGCTTTGAGTTTGAAAACGTAGATCTAGCTGAACAATAATCAAAGAACTATTAGAAATGTATTCCTTTATATCTGCAGTAAGGAAAAAGTCATCCATTTCAATTTTACGGGGTAGATCAAATCTGTTTACTAATGTGTAATAGTTCCTAATTTCTAAAAGCTGAAATGATATTAAATGTCACCTCCAGAAGGTATATTTGCAAATAGGACACATTGAAGAAGTGAATGCAATGATTTGAATATTAAATGGAGCAGAACAAATAATGATTGAGGAAGTGCGACAAATTAAGAAGTCCATCGGAAGGACAATGCTGTCATTAACAAAAAAAAGGACCTCTTACATCAAGAGTGGTCAATTATTCACAACAAACCCACACCCTAAGCACTGTCTAAAAAAGTCACAGCTACACAATGATATATAGAAGCTAGTTGTGTTTGAAGATCTTATTCACAGGCCGTCTGAATGACCTTAGATGAGTCACAGTCTTCGCTGCCACTTATGGACTTCAATATACCCTTCATGTTTCAGATTCCATTAAAATAATCTTCCTGGCAGCGATAACTGAGACAGGCCCTGTGTCTCATCAGTGACGTCAATCCATTCACAACAGCTGCAGACAAATGAAAGACGATCCATTTTCTCAATATCTTTTAGATTAGTGAAACCAATTATGTTTGTATTCAAAGATACTTTATCCATTTAAGAAATGTAGCATTAAAGGTGTCTAACAACTTTCAAATGTTAACCTTGTGCGTTTCACACAGATTTGTTATCTTTCTGAAACAAAGGTTTAAATTACTTTCAATTGGCATTTTGAGAGATTCACTCTAAATAAAAAACTAAATGAATTTGCTGTGTCGCTATAATTTCATACACGTTATACTCCTATTGTGGCCTCAACCAATGCCACACACTACATTTTTAGAGACAGCATAAGATGATCAAACAACAGCAAATTCTTACAGTAGGTTTGAGTCTTCAAATACTTTTTGGGCTAAAGTACTAACATTATTTATCAACCCAAAAAGTAGGATACTTCTGATGACTTATTTCTAGTATCTTATTTTTAGCTTTTCCTTACTAACGTGTTGCATACTAGCGTTACTTTGGATTACAGTACAAACCTTTAAATAACTCAGGTTAAAGATCTGGATTCCCATAGCAGTTATTTTCCTATGGAGAGATAATGCTACGTGACTAGGCGGAAGCTCTGTCCCTTGACTGGCAGAGCAAAGATTTCAAACTATTTCAACTGTGGCCTTGATTGCGCCTGACCTTTCAAAGCAAAACAAATTAGATATCATCATCATCTGATGTAGCCAAAAGCGACACGAGGCTGGAAGGGAGGGAACCATAGAAACAAAACCGACAGCTGCCAAGAGCCCTTGCTCGCAGTGAGCAGAGGGAACATTTTCTGAAAGCAGCTTTAAACCTGCATTCTTTCTGATTGCCAGCAGGTGGAAACACCCAGGTTGCCAAGAGAAGACAGTTTGTATAGAAGTCTATGAGAAAATGACCCTATACTCCCCACTTATTTATTACCTCATGCAACCCTTTTCTGATGAGTTCATGGACGCTATAGCTACTTTCAAGATTTCCCTTAAAGACTGAGTCTGTAATTGGTCTGCAGATCCATTGCCACCCAAACCATCAGAGTACAAAATTAAAACCCCTCAACCTGAAATGACTCAAGTAAAGACGTTACTCATATCTGTTATCACAGAAAATTAATAGCAAGGATGCCAGTTTGAAGTCATGATTAGGAGCTGTAACAATTCAGTTGCATTTTTTAAACCACTTTTTAATTTGTTTAACTTTTCTGTCTCCATGTTGCTTCTTATAAATAATACAAATTTAAAAAACAGTAGTAGACAATTTCATTAATTCCCTAATCCTACACAAAAATGTTTCATTCAGCTCATCCTGAAGAAGAACAATATTTAAATCAAATCAAAGCTAAAGAGTAGCATGTCTTGAATCCTACCCCTAATTGCACAGTCCATTGGACAGCAAGCACAGGAAAATAAATGGAACCCTATAGGACCTGGACTGGGCTAAACTATAGGAGAAATTTGGGTCATACATATCACCTCGTTAAAACGAGAACAGGCCATCCAGCTGACATTCAGACGGTGCCTGCAGCAGTTTGGAGCTTTACTGTGAACTGATGCAGAAGAGTGGATTCTAAAAAGGGAGAACTCAAGTCACTCCAGTGCATGTGGATACGTAGGACACTAGGAGCCAGCAAAACGGGGGCGAGGTGGTCTGCCTAAGCTGACTTAAGGGCGAGTCATTCATTTCAAAAATTCACCTGGAAATGAACCCTGATAATATTATTAAATCACCATTAGAAACTCGGCAAATCAAACAAACTAAAGTGGAAAACTTGATGATGCTGTTGGCCAGTGTAGACAGACACCGGCCTAATGAAAGGTAATTGGAGGAAACAACATTAATAAGGTCTAACCTCCTACGAGTCAAACTGGATTGGAATAGAGCAAGCCGGTCAAGAGGAGACATTGTGACGGACGACACCGTAATTAAAATTTAAATGAGGATCAATTGTGCTGGCAGTGCAGTACTCACGGCTGGGACTGCGCTGTCTCGTAGCGCTCGAAAGCGTGGCTCAGGTCGTGCTTGTTGTTCATGTAACACTGGGTGCACAGGTCATAGTCGAAGCACACCTTGCACTTCCATCGCATTCCCATGATGCCGTGCTTCTTGCAGCTGTCACAGATGATATTGGAGTGACGCACGCCTGCAGGGGAAGGAGAGGTTGTTGGACAAAGGTGAGTGGGGTTATGAATTTAACATGGCTGAGGTTGCTATAGTGCAAAGGGAAGCAGTGAAGGCATACGTCAAGTCCGCAGTACTTCACAGCGGCTCATATCATGAGATCTGGAGGAGCCGAGGCACAAACATGATGACAAAAATACCCCCACCTCCTCATCCCTTCTATTCTTTCGCTCCATTAACTGAAGGGCGAGCTTCTGAGGCAGAAAAAATGTCGTTTAAATGGAGCAAAATGGTAATGAGCCCTGCATTACTGTATGTGTCATTTGAGTCCAGTATAGAGCTGAATGGCTAATGTATAGAGATACTTACCATGCCTACTCTGAATGAGCTTTGTGTGCGTATGTATGTGTGTGTGTGTGTGTGTGTGTGTGTGTGTGTGTGTGTGTGTGTGTGTGTGTGTGTGTGTGTGTGTGTGTGTGTGTGTGTGTGTGTGTGTGTGTTAATGGATGAAATTCTGGATTAACTTTGGTCTCTGTAGAGTTTAAATCCTATAGTCAAATTTCAAACACAATGATGTCTGAAAGGTTATCGCAGAGAACACATTTTAAGGCCTGAATTTCTCACTAGAACAATTCTTTGTGATCAAGAGCAAGCAGCTGCTTACCGATCTGAGCGTTGTCATAAAGCAGCAGGTCGTAAGAGCCCTGGTAGCCAGTGCGGTAGTTGGTTCTTGTGCCACTGTCCCACTGCACCACCACCGTCTTGTCTGGAGTAGTAGTGCTGCCCTGCCGCCCGATCTCCACCACGGTGCCTACGTGGCCCTCGGCGTCGTCCTGGTTACCCCATTTCCAGTCCAGGCCACGCACCACACGCATGCCCACCTCCATGCTGCCTCTGCTCGGGCCCGGCCTGGGGGCTGTGCGCGACGGCCGGGGCCTGGCAGCGCTTTCGCCCCCGCTGCTGCTGCGCCTCCGCTGCTTCTGAGGGGCGGGGCCGGCTCGTGCCGACGATATTGCCGGCAGGGACGGCACCAGGGGCGTGTCCTGGGAACAGCTCAGGGGTGACTGGAGGTAAAAAGAGATACAAGTTCAATGAAAATGTGTAAACTAAAGCAGGAAAGTCAGAGATACTGCATTTACAAATAAAGTAGATGAATGGGCTCCAAGATTTGGATATAAATAACTCATTGTGATTACTTGGATAGTGCAATTACGTTATAGGAGGGATTGATTTTTATTCATCTTTGTCATTGAAAAATATATACTAAAATGATCATGGTATGATTTTTATTATGTCTAACTTTGCAGCCCATCAATACACTCAAACACTCAAAATGCCATTCAATAAATATTACACTTCCTAGACTTGAATATTGCACTCCAAATTTAAAGTAATTGTGCAGACCTAGTTTTAATGCACTAAACTGTTCTTCTACCTGTCAGTACTTGCCGCAAACAGTGGATCCTTGTCAACTTGTCAAGGCATTACTCCGGCACATTTTGGTTATTTCCACAGCCTTTTAGACAAAGGAATCACGCAACCTGTGTCTGACTACAAGTCTGTGAGTGGCTGCTGAGGGACTCATAAAACAACACGCCATATGTCTCATTAATTTCAGAACTGTGCTTTCTCTTTGCTGGTGGATCATTCACTGAAGGCTTCGCTGTGTGTCATGGCACATTCTGGAAAGAGCAGCTGGACGCCACTGCTACACCCTGCTGATATAATAAAGCCCTGACCTGACACACACACACACACACACACACACACACACACACACACACACACACACACACACACACACACACACACACACACACACACACACACACACACACACACACACACACACACACACACACACACACACACACACACACACACACACACACACACACACACACACACACTCTAAAACGGATATCCAACCCCAAACTTGCAATCATGAGCTAAACAAAATATGTTTCCAGAGTAGCCTTCATCCTAAAAGGTATCCACATGACATGAATATCATAATAGTTACAATATTACCCATAAAACCTAGAAATGAAATCCCAAAGTATTCCCAAGAAGACATAATACTAACAGACAAATTGTCATCACAATGACAGTGTGTTTAATGAATGCCGCTAGGTGCTATAGAAACAAAAACTAATACAGGAAGCAGCGTTTATGTGGAAGCTTGAGTCAGCAATATAGAAAGAAACTTTGCTGAGGAGCATCAGCAGACATCCAATCACATCCATTAATCACACGTGTCAGAAATAAAGTTTCAGACAGTACTGCAGTGTTCCACCTCCACTGTTACACTTGTAAACAAGAAATAAAACAGGCATAAGGTATTCTTTGTTGACAATGCAGTGCTATTTCTGTGTCTAATGATACAACAAAATCATCTTTGTGAGGTAGCAGAAATGGAAAACTGCATGCTTGTAGATCTGAAGGACAGACCACAACATTGTCAATATATACTGAGAGTATAACTATGGCTTTTAGGTTACGACTCAGACAGCACTTTGTCGGCCTGTGTTAATGTCCTTTTTCTATATGTGTTTAAGAAAAGAAGAAAGTCCACTGAAGATATTTGACATGAGCAGTCAGCAACTAATGCTAACCCTCAAATTGAGAGGCAAATATCAATATATTTGTCACGTTTCACTGTAAAGACATTCAGGTGTATTATTATGAACCAATACGGATTGGACTATCCAGGAGGACTCGGGCTATAGTGTAAAGGAAGAAAAATGAGTGATAAATCGTTCACAAGAACATTGACAGCAATGTCCAATTTCTATCAATATTAAGGAGCAGGGATATCAGTGTTGGAAGCATTAACCTCCATTAATCCAATCATTATTTTAACACAAAATGATTCATTACAGAGGTGGTCACAACTGAACCTATGTGTTCACATTTCTTAGTATATGCTGATGTTTATCCATCATATCACAACCAATATTGATCATAATTAAAAAAGGAGGAATTGATTTATAAATGCCATCCATATTTGTTCAAATATAGAAGAAGACATACTTTTATTAATCCCTTACAGGGAAATTGCTTTCTCTACTCTGTTGTGTTGACACACATTAAACACACAGAGGATGTACATGCACAAACACAGTGGCCTAGGAGGAGAACTGGCACCTCTCAGCTACCAGCTCACTCCATATTTTTGGTCCGATCGGGACGTGAACCGGCGACCCTTCGGTCCCAAGACCAAGTCCCTACTGACTGAGCCACTGCTGCCCTTAAGATATGTGGTGATTTTCATCCGATATCATTATTTAGCTTAAGGCCTTATAGTTCAGGCACAGGGTTCAAACTTTCAATAATAGGACGGGCAGATGTCTGTAATGCGGCTGAGATTACACTTGCACGCTTATCAAGATTACAATGTCATTTGGGTATTAAAGGCATCTGCTTAAGCAGGAAAACATATGGGATGTAGGGGATCAAAAGGAGGGGAAGTTAGCTGCTTATACTTCTATTTTCTGTCCAGAAATGACAGCTTAGCCTCTTTTATGCACTGATTTAATATCTCAGACAATCATCCGTCATTCCAGCATGCAAACTGAGGAGCTGTCACGGGCAGTGGACGGCTTTCACGTAACTCCCGCAGCATTCAGGGTGTGGATGGATGAATAAGAGCCAAGTCTGTGGTCAGGTTATTCAGAATACAATCTAAATTGATTTCTCTCAGACCTAAAAAATATCCACATTTGAACAATAAAAGGTGAGAAGGATTTTTGTTTAATAACCCTCACACACTAAAAGGCTCACGTTACATTTGCGGTAAAGTATGACCACAATGTAGCATCCTAGATTGAGGAACTGCTTTGTAATGTAGGCAGAAAAAACACCAGAACCTAACGCCTACATTCAAAACACACACCCACCGTTAGCCACAACTCCAACTCCCACACTGTGGTTTCCAGAGAGAATTCAAGCCAAACACACTGATAGCTAATCACTATTGAGTAGACCAAGGCTGGGACTGACAAGTAGATGCGACCCAGGGGTTTCTGGGGATGACTGTACCTACACAACAAGGCTCAGGGACACTTACTGTTACTTTAAGCTTTATTTTTGCCTCTATATAAACACCACGTACAAATGGACAACCCAGAAAAAAGGCTCAAGCTGCATTTGACAATAACATTAAGTAACAAAAAAAAACCTTATCTTGCTAAATCCCATTGCACGTGACAGATGGTCACTGCTAGAAAATAAGAGTGAAACCTAAAGTTGATTCCTAAACAGCAGAGAGCGATTTACTACATACCAATAAAGCTCTTGCCTCTGAAATTTGGTCGCCACCGATGTATAAAGTAATGCATACTTAAACCACAACTCAGCAGCTCTATAGGGAAGACAGGTACATTTATTGTATAAAATTGGGCTGCACGATTTGGAAAAAAATTGCCACTTGCAATTATTTTAAGTGATATTTCAATTAATTAATGATTTGTAATGTAATATAAAATAACAATTTGAGAAAGACATTCACATGTATTGAAAAATATACGAACATGATCATGGTGTGCTTTTTTAAAAAGGGTCTGCACCAAACAAGGATTTAAAGTTGGATGCTATGGAACACCGTTTGTAGGCCGGGACTTCTTAGCAGCACCACAATACTTCAGCCAGATGGTATCCCATATTTGGTAACTCGCTTACCTCTTATTGCTCTAGTTGGTATATCAATTTTGATAACATTTAAATGAATTGCGCAGGCCTAGTACAAAAGCTTTCAATGGGATTGTTCTTTATGTTTTAGAAGTACAGTTATGGGAACAAAAACACACACTTGGACACTGTGGACTCAATCTTGAGTATTGACAATTGTGTTTACTTGTCTAATTCCATATGTAATGTGCAATATTATCCGCAGTAACAGCAAAGGCTAGCAGCTTAGCTTTATAACGGTAAACCTTAAAATGACTTGAATCATCTTCTTCTGTATGAATTCACAAAAATCACATTTCACCCCTACTGACAACAACAGCAATTTCACCCGAATATGTATAGCGTAACCTTGGAAAACTGGAAATTGGAAAGATAGGACAAATCACAGTTTCACACATTTTACAGATAGACTGAGGGCTGGGATGGGCAGTATTACTGCTCTCTGCCTGCAATAACAGATGGGCTGGCTTCTGTCATACACACTGCTGAGGGCCAATCTGGGAGGGTAACGTCAACTTCCTTTACACAAACAACCAGACAGGCGTTTGGCCACAACACAGATGAACACACACCGTAAACAATTGCTCAGAATCTGCTCCGGAATATTATGTAATTTCCATACAGTGGATGTATTTTGCTGACGACGGAACAACTTGAAAGCTTTTGTTTTGAACTGCTTTCAATATGGTTTTAGAGCTCCACATAATGTTGTCGATGATATTGCAAACCACTTCATATTTTAGGTCAAAATTATAATCAGAAGACTTTATTGTTCTTGTAATTTCCGTATAAAAAAGGAACTGAAGGACGGAGAAATTGGGCATCACAGACTGTTTGGTTAGACGTGATTAAACAAAATGTTTTTGTCAATAATGCCGCACGTGTCCCTGCTTCAGGTTAAGTAAGGTAGAGTTACATAGGGGACACGGGCAAAGGCTATTTACCCAAGCTGATGGTTTCGCTACGCAGATAAAATATTTCAAAATTGTTTACGCAGCATGGCAGGCAGACCCGGATCTGCACACTGATAAAAGACAATGAGACTAATTTTCAAGCAGCAAAAGCTTGCCTTTGTCCTGTGACACGTGGTGTGACTGGGTTATATCCTCTTTCTTATGTCTAATAAGAAGACGCTGTTTGAATGTGCGTGTTTTTTTCATATTACTTCCACCGGACCTCAACCTCGCTTAGCAAAGTTCAAACCTAGCACAGGCTCTACGGCTTTACCCTTCATACCAGAAATGAGAAAATGCCTGCTGGAACTGGTTTGTGTCAGAAACATCTGGTGGCCAGAGGACTTTCAGGAAAATCAATACGGACCCTGAGTAAATAACACATTTAAAAAGATTTCTTCAGGAAGGGGCAACAGGCCTAAAATTAGACTCTCAATTTTCCATTTCAGTCTTCTGCTTGGCCTAGCTTCTTTTTTTCTAAAAATCCTACTCAAACAAACCCTGTGGAAAATATCTCATGATTAACGCATCTAAGAACTCCAACATCTTCAAATGTTTGTCGTCAGCTTTGTCCTCAAGCATCCTTACAAAGCTTAATGGCAATGGATTTGAAAGCAACTTGATACCAGCAGAAACCTTCCGATCAGCAAGCTTTATCCCCCAAGCCTTCAACTAAAGCTCAAACCTCAGCAAACTACGATACCCTGAGAGCACTTGCTGTCCGTTTGATGTCCTGAGATTACCATATCAGATTAATGTGGGATATAATACTCACACCCCATGATCTTAAATCCACTTTTGAACATGTTAAAAGCTGTATGATTCCAGTTCTTTGTGAAACCGCAAGCTTTGTAATGCTGCTATTCCGGGTCAACCAGCAGGACCATCTGAAATCCTGAGCACTATGAAGCAGTCATCCTACTGACAGGGGGAGTGAACCCTTCCTAGCTCAGTATTTGGTTTGCTGTGAACTTTGCTCTTTGTTTTGGAACATGTAGTTCTATTCTCCTGAGCTTGGTAGATTTTTTTTGGGGTCCAACAGATGTTGCTCAAGGTCTGCCCGGTGCCTTATCTGTAAAAAAGTAATTAAATAAACATTGTGGCTGGAAAAGGTATAGAAAACATGTCTTCCAAAAAGACCAGTGCTGATCTTACAAAGGACTGTTTCTGGTAATCACATCACTTTGTATAATAATGGGGCATTATCATGTCACATAATCAGTAGTGGGAGGAAGCTTTATATTTCTTTGGTTTGCTAAGGCTAATAGCTTGTAAAAAGAGCTTATTTAACACAGCTGTAAATCAGTCCTGTGTTATATGTCAAGTCATACATCAGTTCAGAAGTCAATATCGAGTGACTTGTTGCGACATGCGACCAAAAAGGGGTAGTTTGTATGTTTTGAAGGGGGATATTTCAGATACTTTGTCGGAGTATATACCTACAGTAGATGGTAGTTGGGACACCCGTTTGGAGAAGCCAACAGGAAAAACAGTGCTGAAGCTATTGAATGTAATGCTGTGAGCAAGGGCAACAGCAAAACATATTTTTATAAAGAGCCGCCCTAAAAAGATTGCTATCTATTTGAGGGAATGCAAGATTTAAGTTATTTTCTCTTCTTTTACCCAAAGTCGTTATTTTTGTTCTGACCAAAGCACCAGACTCCATTCATTGTGTGTGAAGCAACTCCTGTGTTAAAATGACAGTTTTTGTCAATGGAGTCTGGTGGCTTTGAAAAGAGCGTATACTGTATAGCAGGTTCAGCAAGGACACTAAATGTAGAACACACTTAAAGTAATATTAGGTTTTTTTAGGATGCTTAAATACATTTTGCTGCTGGCCACATAAACCGCTTATATTCCTGGCTGTTCGCGTCTGAAAAATAAGGGCATACTTTCCCTTACAGCTTTGTTTTAATTAACCAGACTCAAACATATCAGTCAATCTCATCTAGTCTACTGCTGGATAGGATCATTTCATTCAGTGCCTGAAAGATGATCGTCAATCAAGTAATCCGAGCGACGCAATCACCCACCTTAATTGAATCTTACACTACATGATAAAATCCTTTTGGTATTGATTCTCCCAGCACTGTGGGCATTGTCTATATCAAGCTCCTAATGTTGTTAAAGCTACTCAAATAAGTCTGGACTGGGCAAAAGATATGTTGTATCTGGGCTTCCTCCAGTAAGGAATCTACATGTTAAACCCAAAACAACTTGCAGAACTCTGAGATCACCTTACGCAAAGGTCACCACATTTTTTTCCCTCTCGATCGTCACCAGTCTGTTACGCAAACAGGGATAGCGTCGGCAGCCAGATGTATGCCTGCATGCTTAGCACGTCACTAGCTTTACTACAGATTGCAATGACATGTGGCACAATTGTAGTAGCATGGTCACAAACGTATACCGACTGTGTTGTCTTTGCACATGATCCTATACCATTCTGGGACAGTGGAATCAGCTCATTTGAAAGCAGCCATATTTCATTTAAGATAAAGAACATGGCTTTTCCAATTTATTTTCATAAGATTCCCAACTGATGAATAAAAGAATAGGCTGCTCTATGGTAAAATAAGAATAGCATCATCACATGGATTCCACTGTCAAGAAAGACGTGCTAGGATTACCCAAACAGTAAAGACAGAAACGGCATCTCCTAATACATAAAGCAAGTCGTGTTTAGCTGGTTTACCTGTTGGTATATTGAAGTGCAGGATGGTGAATAGATAGGCCGACAAAAATAGGAAAGGAGAGGAAGCAGCTCCTACCTCCTGCTACCAGCGGTTTTACAGGCTTCCAGTGAGATAAAAAAAACGCCTCCTCAGGGCTGAAGCTCTGTTCTTATGCACTCCCTGAATGAACCTGCAGACGAGGATGAGGAGGAGGGGATAGAGGGGGTGGAGGAGGTGGAGGAGCAGGAAGAGGGCAGCCAGGCCGGTATTCCTGAGATGTGATATACAGCCGCTCTACACAAACAGCGTCCTGCTGCTGTACAGGCTGACTGTAAAGGAGCAGAGCTGGAGGAGGGCGGGGAGAGAGCCCTGATGCTGGAGGATGCAGCCAGCATTCAGTCCTTTGTGGGTTGTGTCAGCAAGGATTACCAGGGTGAAGGAGGCGGAGAGGAGAGGAGAGGGAAGAGGATGGCCGGGGAGAGCGGCTGCCCGACGAGCGCAGCATTCAGGTCGACGCTCCCTCGCTCTCACATGAAAACAGGCCAGTGGGCTGTGCTCCGCATAAGACTCCTCTGACGCTACATCCCATCACCAAGGACACCAAGTGTCAGTAACACGCATGTTGAACCGACACACTGTGTTTACTGATCAATATGTACAAACACATGCGCATCAAGCTCCACATAAGGATGTAAAGCCCTCTCTTTGAGCGCGCTGGGACAGCATCGGCTCTGCTGCCAATGAGCAGACAAGCAGAGGACAGAGGGGAGGGGGAGGGGCAATATGTTTCGGGGGGAGGGTCTGGTGATGTGTTTCTTTTTGGGTGTGTGTGTGCACAGGAGGGGGGGTTTGGGGGAAAAGGAAAGGGGTGGGGCTGGAGGAGGTTTTTGATGAATGGGCACCCACCATGATCCTCATTTTTAGTAGCAAACTGGCAATACCAATCTCCTGCAGGCTCACACAGGTAAGAGACAAAAGTGTGTGTGTGTGTGTGTGTGTGTGTGTGTGTGTGTGTGTGTGTGTGTGTGTGTGTGTCCAAATGCTTTAATAGCCTTAAACAATACTCTAATGGGTCTAATTTAATGTGTCCACAACGATGGGAGACCTGACCAATATGGAAGCCAAAAATAAGCATCTGTCTGGCACACATGGATGTACAGCTGGTGAAGCCAGGGCATGAGCAGTAGCCAATGAATGAACGGCGGGGGCTTAGGAAGTGGTTGAGACACGGCTTATAATGAAGTTTATTACACCACAATCCCTGTCTTGTAAACAGAGCTGCTGCTGTCTGCGTGATGTATTTTTCAGTCTACATCATACAAAAGAGGGCATTCATTCATAGACACATCTTCAAATACATAGTGACACACGGTCATCAGACCTAAAAATATGGCTGCCTCCTGGGAAAAAAACTAGTTTAGAAGGTGGGGTGTAAAGCTGCAAAGACTCTCTGATACATCAGTCATTCTGGCAGGTGACCAAACAATGTAGGAAGACTTAACTAAATATCAAAAAGAAGATAGGAACATCATATATGTCTAGAAATGCTAAATCCTTGTGAATTCATACGACACCGCACCATGTCACCCTCCACCTCACAACATCGATCTAACTGCTGCTTTAACTGTAGTGGTTGCTACTGGATCCATTCCTCTATCAAACTGCTGCCACAGGCACCAAATATTCTCACAGAGATCAATGACGTTTACTCAGTCTATATTAAACCGGATGACACTGAAGTGCTGACTCTCTCGTGGCAGCACAACACGTTGCAACTCAAACTGTCATCTTTGTAACTATTACAGGACTGGCATGTGGCCAGACGGGGGGGTTCGTCTGAATCCTCAGTCTAGCTGGGAAGATCTTGGTAGGGAAACTAGGGCTGTGTATTGTCCGTATAATAGGCATCAAGATACAGGGGTTAGCATTTGAATATTTCGATGTTGTAAGCAAGGCCATAAATGTAGATTTCTTGCATTTTATTTAAGGAAGACTGAAATAGTATAAAGAAAACAAAATCATTTGCATAGAACCTTGGTTTATCTTATTTTAAGCAGTCCAAACAGTGGGTTCGGCGTTTGCGTTTATCGCATTCCCTCTTAAACAGCCAATCTCATAGCAATTACAATCAAAACAATCAACAACATTTTGTTTACTTTATTGTGTGATGTTAGTTTGTTTAAAGTCACACAAAAACACAAACAAACTAACCATTGGAGGCAGTGATAGCAGCTCTTGACCCTGCAAGGTAAAATTACAGTTTTTTTTATGAAGTCAGGTGGCTTTGTGAAAGCTGCGTATAACGGCTTCTGTTCCCTTTCCATAGCGTGTAGGGATCTGTGGTCTCAAAGTAAAGCACTGAAAACTGTCTAAACATAGCGTAAACTTTAATAAACTGATATTTATTTAGTTGGCCTTTGAAGGCGGTTAAAAATGTTGCCGCCCCCAGTCAGTGCCCTTACTCCAATCTGCCTCTCCAAACTAGAAGCATGCAGAGCTTAATTTTACTGTGGGTTATAAAGTTTCTATTGATAACTAGCACAAACAACGTCACTTCAAAACATCCAAGCTATCCCTTTAAACTGACATTTTGAAAAGCCCAAAATACCTTAGTTTTAAAACTAAATATCGGCCATCAGTGTCATCAAGTAGAGATAGAACGGATATGAAGGGGCCTTCCTGATACATAATCGTAAAATTGAATCAATAGCACTGGTTGTTTTCTAAGACTTTAAGCTTGAGTTGAAAAACATGTCATTTTGTTTCATAAAAAAAAGGCCTTAGGTTGCTTTTCCACTCCAAGAGGAATTACTGGAAAGTTGACTAGCACAAAACGATCACACTTAAAGCCAGTGGCTATTTGGCAAAAATTCTGCTTCCTGCTTCATCAGTCAACAACACTGGTTTTGGCTTGCAGCTATGCATGCTGGTTACATTAAAAACCATCAAATCACTGTGGTGACAGGCAGCCGCTGTCAAGCTCCACGTTGGAATATCATGCCAACCTGTCAGCCAGGAATGCCTTTTCCCTTAAATTATAGTCAGGTCATTTTCTTCATAAATACACTACATATGAGCGAGATGGAAACACAGTTAAGATTCTCAGTCCAACAAAACGCTGCTATACAACACAAGATAGATTCTGTACTATGTATTGTCCTTGTGCTGCTGAAACACCCACAACTTCCCTTCTGGGGATCAATAAAAGCGTCCATTAATTCTATTTGAATACATCTTTTAAAATATGCCCTATACATAGGAGGATTGTGTAAAAGTTATTTTCCTTTTAACAGCCTTAAACTGTTAAAAAGAAACATGTGCGGAGACAAATGCGTACCAAGAATTTATGGGAAAGCACTAAAATACAAACAGATAAAAAACAGGCCCCACACTACTTAAGTGTTTTTACACAGTGTACCTTCAAATTACCATCCGAGAGATAAACGCAGACTCAACCCTTCACCAAATGTTATCCCAAGTGCGTTAAACTCTTACCTTGAGACTTCCCCCACAATATTTTCCCCATTTCTTCTCAATTGGTATCAGCTGTTCACCTCTGCTTCTCTAAAACACAAGTCATGTCTGTGATGTCAGCCAGCAAGCATTTCAAGCTTAATTATTGTGCTTAAGACTTGTGGAGCCAAGCGTGGACAACAAGACAGAGAAACAGCAGATGACTGAAACTTTGTTATCAAGTAGGTGTGGCTGAGAGCAATCCTGACTATGTCCAGTTGAAGCTCCAGTGTGTGTGTGTGTGTGTGTGTGTGTGTGCCAGCTGCTGCTGCTGGGCTCTGCTTCATCACTACCAAATGACCAGAAAGATGACAGGTGTAAAGGGTTAGGGGTTGTGTAACAGCTACAGCCCTCCAGCACAGTATCATAGTATGTTCAGGTCAGCTAAGCAGGTTGCTGGTAGACACAGCAAACAACTGCAATCATCTGTAACCTGCAGTCACACTGTTTTCCTATCATTTTAAATGGGTTTAATTGTGCTCCTTATAAATGGTGTAGTTTTTAAGCATACAGGTGACAATAACTGTTCCTACCATCCAACAAAATATCAAGTACAGACCTGTGGTAGACAGTAACAAAGACATTTACTTTAGTATTGTTCTCAAGTACAATTTTAAGGTATTTGTACTTCACCTAAGTATTTTCACTTAATGCTACTTTGTACTTTACTCCAATACAGTTATCTGACAGCTTTAAGTTTTCCATTTACTTTTTAGATTACGAGCTAATCATATGAATCAATTACTAAATACATATTGAAACATAATCATAGGTTATGATATTCAGCAGCACAATAACAACTCATTGAAATTAGCTGTACGTATCAGCTGTGATGAACACAAGAGCACATCATAATCCAGTCATTTTTAGACGATTCTGAAATGGGCCATTACGCATAACATTTGCTTTTACTTGTGGAACTTAATGTATATTTTAATGCTGATACTTTTGTACTTTCACTTCAGCCACATTTTGATTGCAAGACTTTAAATTTATTATTGAAAATCAGAGAACTTCTTCCACCACTATTAACTAGGCTTACAGGTACAGTAAAACAACCATGACTTCCCACTTGCCTGAGTTAGCCTACTTCCTAGTTTAGTGGAAATCTAGAAACTGCCCATTCTGTAATTTTGAGGTGTCACACAAACCTCGTTCAAAATATGCCAAATTAATTGAGAGGGGAATGATACTAAACAATGAGGACAGAGTTGTAAAGAATTGTTAAACGAAACTCATCGGTGTATTCAAACAGAAAACCAAAAGCATTTCTATATATAGCTCAAATGTCAGTTTCTAAAATCGGGACACGTTTCATCTCCACAGAAGTGAAACCCAGCTGGGGGGAGTCACATGTTAATGCATCATAAACCACCAATATGCTATAACATAAAACAATACTCTAGTTATTAATAATTAGATTATATTGTGAATGGAATGTTGCATGGCTGTTTACTACGGGAGGACAGTGGGATTATTGCGTACTACTAGCTTGTCTAACGTTGACGCTAGCTAGCTAACCCATGTTTGGCCATCCTTTATTGTTATAAAAACAACTTATATTACGTTGAGGCTACTTACCGGGCCTGAGTCAGGAGTGTTCACTTTGAGGTGAAATGTATGTCCATGTCGCTGTCCGCCACCGACCCTGACATGGCTTGTTTTGGGACAAATAAGTAATTTACCGTACTAAATTGAAAGGTTTTGCAGTGCACAGCCATGACAACACGCCCATGCATTGCGTCACTACTAATGCTGCCTTCACGTGCTCCTCGTAATAAATACAGTTCTGAATTCAATTTTGATTTTAAGTATCAGAATAAAATATCAGGTAGACAAGCATACTCTTTGTTACAATGTTGTTAAGGGGGTAAATGGAAGAAGGGGTTCTTGTTGCATATTCAATTTCAGTTTGATACTGAAATGAAATAAGAGCATGAGTAAAAATTATTTATAAACATTGGAACAAAACAGTCCAAGAAATTGCTATATTACTGCTTTTCACCCTGAATTGGCATAGCGGGGAAAGCACAAGTGTTATTAATAATGATGGCTCCGTTCTTTTCCAAGTTTCCCAGCGAGTGTGGTAGGGAGTCAGCATTAACACAACCTGGATCCTGAAATTAAAACAGCCAAATTGAATGCAGCGCATTATTAAATTCATTATCTACAACCGTGTTTTCCTACTGTGACCGTGTGAAAGAAGGCATATTTTGCCCATCCTGCTCCTCTGGTACTATTATTTTACAATAGTATTTTCTACAACACAGACAAAGGCTGACGTGAACGTGTTTATCAGAATTGTATTTAACTATGTACAATCTGTTCATGGGAGTGGCTATTTCTAATTTCCAATGGAAACATAAGCATCCACCATTATTAAAATGAAGCTTTTCAATTCAATATTATTAAAGTATTAATTAACCAGAAGCAGTGAAGTAATAAAGGAAAATTCTTAGGACATCATTCTTACATTTATAAAGCTTCTGAGTATTTTTGATATTTTGTTTCTTATTAACTTCTGTGAGAAAACACAAGATGACATTCAGATAATAATAGAGTATTTTACAGGAGTAACATCAACAATCATATTGAAAAAAATGTCTAAAGTAAAGAGAAGTTATGGCTCAGTTGTGGTATATAAAGCTCTTTATATATTAAATACAAACGTGTATACTAACTTAAATATATGTGTTTTAGTAACAAATCATTTAAACTATGTGTTGATGTAATGTTCAATTATAGTAAACAGGAAATAAAAACAACCTCTATATATTTCTGTTGGGTCAATGGTTGTCCAATACCGCCCCCTGCTGACAAACACCATGCTGCACAAATCTAGAGGTTTTGGGGGAGATATGTCAACTTTATTTAATATATATATATATATACCTGATATGCATTGGCTCTATTCAATTACTTAGTTGCATTTGTAACAAATGAAACAAGAAAACAACGGCGTACAAAAACTTGAATTTATTAATTACACAGGGACAGGTCATGGAGGTTTTAACTAAAGTAATGTAGACGTAATACTGAGTCTTCTATAAGGAAGTGTCATTACAGTGGTCACTTACAGTATAGATAAAGAAAATAACAATGCAATGTTTTTCGTCAATGTGGGTATGCTGTTTGTATCCCTCCATCCACACGAGGGAAATGTCTTTGTGAAGGAATATAAAAGTTGCAATGAGGCAGTGAAACAATGGCCTATATTCTTTGGTTTAACAAAAATGACTTCTATTCCACTGTGCTATTTATGATTCATCTGACAGCCACATTTTAGTGCTGCTTTATCCAGATTTAGAATGTAATGACTGGGAATCAGGAATGATTTCAAAACATTTATTTCATGTCATTAAACCAGTATTAAACATCAGTTTGCAGGTTATATTGTATAATCAAATTCATTCACACTGGAAGAAAATTGCCCTTTCACCCACATCAAACACATGGGACATCAGCTTCAGTGAGTTTTATTATAATCCAACCAAATACTATTTGGCTCTCCACAGAAAAGTGACAATGAGCAATTGAACAGCACGTACCGTGCTGAGTACAGTGTATGAGAATTGTATTTATTCATATTTTTTTAGGTACCAGAAACACAATATGGCAACTGCAAGTTTATTGTCTGACAGTAGATGATAAAAATGTTTCCTAGCTCTAAAAAAAAAAAAAAAGACACAATGACCAACACATTATAGCAGGCTTATACTGAAGAAAAAAAACAGCTGATTATGCCTTCAGTGTCACAGAGGTGAACCTAAACTAAAATTGTTCAACATATAAATATGTCAATAAATTAACGCAAGTGAAAGCCCTCGGACAGCTCTGTACAAATACAAAGGTACACAAACTAGTCTGTATTGACACAACAAAATTTGAAGATTTCAAATCTAGTTGGATCACAATGTGGGCAGGCTGCCGGGAGGGGCCAGGATGATCCCGAACACGTAGAAAAGTCCCATGAGGAGGTTGAGCTTGGCCGTCTTCTGGGGGATCTTGGCATAGCATCGGCTGCGGAACTGCTTCTCCAAGGGGAAGGCCATGGGCAGCGTGAGCAGCGGCAGCGCCATGCTGATGGTGTACCGGGTGGCGAGGATGCAGAAGAGCACGTAGGGGACAAAGAGCAGCAGGTTGTAGAGGACGTAGGACAGCGTGGAGCCGATGAGGATGGCCAGCGTAACGATGCCCGCCTGCTTGTCAGAGTCCATGTCTCTGGTGTTGTTGCTGTGCAGGATGGCTTCCGTGTTGAGGGCCAGCGGTATGGCGTACACCAGTGGCAGGGCCGACAGGTAGCCCACCTGCACCGCGTGCGAAAACATGACCGCCAGGGGGCCGAAGGTGATGAGGATCACCACGTCTCCGAGGGCCACGTACTTGAGGCCGATGCCTGAAGAAGATAATTAAACAGAAGACATATTTAACCTTTTTATTTGTTTGATGACAAGTGATTGAACCGTAATTTTTGGTACAAATTAGCCTCATAGAAAACTACACTAATGCTAACAAAGCTATCTTGATAAGTCCCTTGATTAGTGGTGGAATGTAACCAAGTACAAATGCTGTAGGTCAAAGTGTGTGTTAATTGTAATTTTTGTATTTCCATTTTATAGCACTTTACACTTCTACTCCACTACATCTATGGTGGAAATATTGTACTTTTTACCCCATTACATTTATCTGACAGCTTTACTGATTTACATTATTGCTACAAATACTAATATTTAATACATCTCAATGTATATAGATTAAACTACCCAGCAAATATTAAATTGTATTAAAAATTAGCGCCACCCTTACCAGGTGCAACATTTAAATGATGAATGACGCAGGATGAATGCAGGACTCACTTCATGAAGAAATGTAACACATAAGTGACATGTTTGGAAAAATACACAGACTGCCTTAAAAGGGTCAGTCAGCCCACCCTCCCTTTGGTACCATCACATGACAGTGACCGCTTCCATGGCATACCATTTTTTTTACAAACACCAACCTTATAGGTTCTCTGAAATAGTCCTAAGATATTCATGGCAATATTTTACTCACCTCCAGTGTATAAAAAAGAGCTGGACAGTCCCCCGAAGTAAATAAGGGCTAAGTGTTCCAGTCTGAGTGTAGACAGGAAATAGAGCAGAGTGGCACACAAGCACCCCAAAGAGTACAACAACGCTCCGAACATGACAACATCCTGCGGTGCCAAGATCTCGTCCACCAGAGTTCTATCATCACTCTTCTTGTGGTCAATCCCTTTGGAGAAGTCATAGTAGGTGTTCACAAGATTCCCCGCCCCGTGGACGACGAGGACAGTCACCGCACACACCATGAGGATGACCAAGTCCACGGAGCCCTCTAGCTTGTATGCCAAGGCGCTGCCAAGGGCCACCGGTGTGAGAGAGGCGCTGAAGCTCCACGGCCTCAGTGCCAGCACGTAGGCCGCACACTTTTGCCTCACATCGAAAGCAACACGGGACATCCTGGACTTGTGGTCAGGGCCCAGAGGATGGCTGAAGTTACTCAGACCGGTCTGCCATTGTTGGCCATTGTGACCATTCGATCCAGCCAGCACAAATGTCTCTGCCCTGCTTTGTTTCAGCTCTTTGGCCATTCCTCTGCAAGGGGTCTACAGTACCAGTAACGTCTCCAAATGTCAGTGTCCGGTGTTCCTGTAACAGGAAATTATCAACAAAATTACAAAACAGTTGACAGTGCAAAACCCACCAGAGCCAGGTCTCTTATATAAATGCTGTAGAAATTCATACAGAAAGGTGTCAAATATTGTAGGTTGGCATCAACTGCTTGATATTTTCTAATCTAAAATACGGACACTATGGAGTATAATTGAGATTTTAAGTTATCATCATTTCCGAATTAATACAGATGCATTGAGTAATTTGACTTTGCATTTTTAAATAATAAAAGGGTTACATTAAATAATCCTTTTACTACGGATAAAAGTATTGCTTTGACCTTGATACAAAATGCAGGTATCAAAGCAGCATTGATAGATTATATTATAAGATACCAAACCCTAAAATGTCATATCTACCACTGTCAGAAAATGACAACAAGGATCCTGTGGGTGATTATAATGAGAAAATGTCTGGAAACAACAAAGAATCAATGCCATTAGGAATGAATAATTCAGTATCAATGCCATGAAGAATTCTATGAATCTTAAATGAATGCAGAATCCGTTATTTCGCCCAGTAGGTTTTCACTTTCGTATTTGTTCAAAAACACAATGTAACATTAAATGCATTTAATGTTTCCTTAAAAGTATTGCATTATTTTTGTACATATTCAGACAACGTTAAGACTTCTTCAGGACTTGCAGACGCTCTGCTAAAAGTCATCTATGTTCCATAAAAACACCAAGTAAGCACTACATATAAGAGTGAGTGTTAAATGCATCTGAAATGCTGTTGCTCCAGCAGGTCTGTTAAATCTACAGCAGGCTTGTAAACTTGCAGCAATGTAAAACACAGACTAACGTTACAGTATCGGTTCTGCTCCTAAAGTGAGTGTCTTTCAGTGCAGGACAAACTGTCGCTGACTGTTTAGATTGCCAATAAATACACGTGGCATTTTGTCAAAACCACCTGAAATAAAATCCAAAAGAAACTGCTATCCGGGTAAACCAACACCCTTGTCGACTGGATAAGGACACCGTAGCGGGGAGGGTCAACCACCTCCGGCTGAATAACTGCTCAGATTATGGGATTACAGCTAACTGTTAGCCACTGAGCTAGCAGAGAGCAAATGTCTGACTCTTACCGGTTATGTCTTCAACTTCTGACACAAACTGGGTCCACTTATAAACATATTTCTGAGCCCGGTGAATGAGAGGCAGTTACATATATGACATATCAACTTCGAGGGGTCTTGAGTGGTTGGCAACTGTAAACCCTTCTGCGCCTGACCATGGTGACGATGGGCGCCATTTCCTCCGACACAAGTGCAACGCCGTATAGGAGCTAAAGAAACCGTTTCTCGTACAATGGTTCCGACTTGCTTATTGTTCCTACAAAAAAAAGTCACGACAACAAAAATAATAAAATGAAAAATATTGTCTTGTTTGACCAATCTTATGTCACAACCCAAAATAAAGCTATTTCCTTGCACTTCTTATGTCTTTTTCTTTTCATGCCAACAACTTCACTGTAGCTATTATGTATATAACAATAAAACCTTAGACAAGTGTAATCTCATTAGACATACACATAGCTGTAAACCTAAATTCTAGTTATATTATTGGAATTTATTGCAAATTGTCTTTTTTATTATTAGTTTATTTCAGTTTTTGATGCATGTTTTTAATTTATAGAATCTGAATCAGAAACAGTTTTATTGCCAAGTAGGCCTAGGTTAACACATACGAGGAATTTGTCTTGTTGTTATGGTGCATACATACATAAAATAAAACAAAATTGGGAGGGTGATAAAAAAAACTATTATAAGAGAACTATAATAACATAACAAAAATATAGCAATATTTACATTGAAATATAGGTGTACCCGTTGAAATTGAATTAAAATTGTAATAAAACATGTGCATTTACAATGGGCAATGGGCAGAATTCAGGGCTGCGCAGTACTGACATTATTATAATGAAAAACGAGATATTGTATACATTGTGTGCATAAAGCATGGAGTCTATGATGTGACTGAGGGTCAGTGTCAGCGATGCAATTAGTACCAAGCCTATATTTATAAGAATGGTTACCCAGCAGATAAGGGTTTATGAATTTCTTTAAAATAATAATTATGTGTGATCATCAAATATTGCATAAATAAGACAATACAATTTCATGAAAATTGACAATGAGGATCGTCGCTAATAATCTCTAAATACTCATAATTGCCTCTATCGCTTTGGTTATATACGTTTCTGATCAAGTGAGGCCAATATAGATCATTTGAATTGCATAAGTTAAACACGTTTTTTTATACGTATATTTTGTAATGGGGGTATGTTAATGGAATGGAACAGATATCAGTTACTACACTGAACCTTACTTTGAACAACCTGGGTCCAAATAATAATCACATCTTCAGATTCAGATTCAGATTCAGAAGCTTTATTTATCCCGAGGGAAATTGAGGTGCAACAGTTAAATACAAAAAAGGAAGAAGAAATATACACTCAATATAACTAAACTACTAAATATACACTAAATATACATCAAATATTACTAAATATAAACTAAAATAACTAAGTATAACTAAATATAAACTAAACATAAACTAAATGTGTCAACAATTCTTAGCCATTGTTCTCCTATCTTCCAAGAAACACAAGATATTGCATTCAGTTCAATCATTTCTAATGAGTCATCATTTAAAAGGCCTAAAATTACTCGTTTTTGACTGAACCACAAGTATGGGACACATTCCAGTTGTGGCCCATGTGCACATTATGACATGGGTCGGACCTTGCCATGTAGAATGTAGTGGCGTGCACAAGAGTTGAGGAGTCTTTGGTACATAAGTACTTCCAGACTGTCACCCAACATGCAGCCTAGAGTCCAAAACAAATCAACTTTTAAGAGGTAATAAAATAAAGAAGTTTTGGATACTACAAGTGTTCCTGGAGTTTTACTTCTCCAGACTTTTTCCTTTTTCCATGCACCTTAGAAGCATGTGCCGGAAATCCCTACTCCCCTTAATCCTCTTTGCAATGCCAATGCAAGCAATCTATATACTCACTGTGGCTCCTTGCAACACTTGCACAGAGAAAGGAGACACAAGTGGAAAGTTTTGTAAAACAACAATAATTTTTAATGATTTGGAAGAAAGTCCATAAGGAAAATAAAATGCATCTGCTCTTCTGTGTGTGTTATGTAGTTTCACGCTAAACTGGATTTGATTTGAAATAATTTTGTTGTTTGCATGTGTGGCAGAATCTTGTGTAACAGAGGAAGATATCCTGTTTTGATTTGTTGTGCAGACAGTGGGATAAGGAGAAGACTAAACGATGTTTTCCCCTTAGGAGAATTGCATAAACCTAAAAAAAAATCTAGTCAAAAAAAGCATCTGATTCCGCTTTAACTGAGCTACAGACAGTGGTTTGCAACAAGTGGTTTGATGGGCGTTTGGTTTTCATTAGATCGTCTCGACACTGACCCCCTGCCCCATCCGCAGTAATATGAAACCAGCCCTCTGGCAGCCGCACAGTGCGGAAGAGAGCAGAGCAGAGCTGCTGGTGCTGGTGCTGGTGCAGTCTGCGCCTCTCTACCACCAGATCCGCAGCTTCAACTGCGCTGCCGCACACAGCTGCACCACCAGACAGGACACCAGCGCAATGGCCAGGGAGTAGATGGTGAACCGGTGTAGTCTTCACTGAGGGATTACTTGTTTTTTTTGTGTGTTTCTGGAGCTGTAATCTCGCAGCTATGGTGTGCTGTCAGACTCGCAGAAGTTTACGCAGAAGCGGCTGGAGTTTCGCTCCTCTGCTGGCGGCCGCGCTGCTCAGCCTCGGGATGCAACCAACCACAGCGTTCCCCTCATGGAGGTTAGAGGTATGCTGTGAGGGACCGCTTCATTATAAGAGTGGGACTGACACTGTGAAGCCCAACTTAATATCTGCTTTGTGATTACTAAGGTTGTGATTTCCTTTAATCATTTGAAAAACACCAAACCAAACTTCATTCACATTTCTGTGCATGTCTTAACCTACCCTAGGATGCTGTGAAGCTTCGTGGTTAAAATTGTATATTTTTAAATTATTTTTAATAATCAAAAGCTGCTTTTAAATTCGGCATATACTGTTTTCAACAAAGTAGCACTTATTCCGAATAGCAACTCACTTTTGTAAGTCAACTCATTCCCAGTTTGGCACTTACACAGTAATTGTGAGTTTGAATTATGTTGAAATTGAGAAAATGGTATTTGGTTGATCCTTTTACACCACAAATTCACCTTTAAGTGATTTGCTTTATCATGTATACAAGCTGGGCAGTCAGATAACATTTAAAAGATACATTTTTCTTAATTAAGTTAGGTCAGTAGTATAGATTGACAGGTTGTCATAATTTGACAGAACTTTTTTTCCCCATAGTAGCTATGCATTATTCCCACTTTTATTCACTTTTATTATGCAGAAGTTCTGCATAATAATATCTTCTCATGAAATCCGCTAGTTTTAGCAAAGGCATTAAGCATCAGATTTAATTGATGTTGGGTTAAGATTGAGGAGTTGGGTGCCATAATTAGATTAGGCAATGGAATGGATCTGTGAACAGTAATATTTTCAGTGAATTGGATAAGTGTGTTGCTCCAGACTGCCACACATCCACTGTGATACAGAGCCTGAGGGATAGTTTTATATCATTTCCTTTGCCACACACTCTCATTCTGCGTCCATCAAGAAGACTGCTGTGGAGGATTACACAACTGCATCAGATAAGCTCCTCAAAGGCTACCAGAATGAATTAAAGCATAAGTAAAAGAGTCTCAATGGATACGTTAGTGAATTATGTTATGTCAGATTGCAGAGCCTTTTAAATGTGTTTTCTTTTATGTTTAGTCACTATAACAGCGTTCAATATCTAGCAAAGTATCAGAAAATTCATTGAAACAATATATTTCTATTTATTAACACTCTTTTCTACCAATGTCGACAATACTTTTTGTAAATCAGCAATCTGCTGTATATTCAGAATTATCCGTCTTTGTTTTATAGGAAAAATAATCTTCCTTGACTCTCTGAAACTCAGGAGAAAAATCATAATCCCCTTTCTTTAACGGTCTCCGAGGATAAAGTCTTCCAGACTCGCCTCGGGATCCTCCAGGATTCGTCCATGATGTTGTGCCCCCAGACTCACCACGGGCTTCAAGGTTTATTCTAGCACATTTGTTTCGGCCGTCATGGTTTACAGCTCATCTCTATTTGTGCCAAAGTGGAAGATTACATTTGCAGTGAATATAACAAGACAGGACACAGAGAGAACTTTGCTGGCTGGACTACATTAAACACCTCATAAATCACAGAGCACGAGGCTCCAGTGTGTGAGCTGAGGTCAGGGAAGCAACTGTTGTATAAAACAATGACCAGGATGTGTATAATGTAATACAGAAACATTGTATTTAGCATCAGAGCAGGAGAGGCCATCAAGTTCACCAGCAGTGTGGGACAGTGTGCCAGACGGCGTGCCCCCGTTTCACTATTTGAGTAAGGAAATGAAGGAAGTACTGCATCTATTTGTCTTGACTGGGCGAAGCAGGAACAGGAACCTGAGGACAGGGTGTAGAATACAAAGTGAAGGGAGGGACTTTGATGTTTTTCTCCATCTTCAGTACTTTTCCTTCAGTAAGAAAACCAGCACCGGAGCATATGATGCATAGGTCCAATAGTTGGAAGTGATTTCCTAGCTAATTGCTATATTTTTATTAATATTTTATGTTGTGGAAGACGTGAAACTGTCAAATTTGCTAAATTTGCTTGTATAATTGTTTTGTATCAGAAACACATTTTTGTTGCTCTTCTCTTCTTTAATCGTCTTGCAAACCCAGAGTTTGGGAACCACTGCACTAAACGCTATTAAACCAATTTTATACTAGTGTATTCATCAGTGTTGTTTGATTGTATAAACCAGTATACTTAACATAAGGCCCAAGGGCTAGATAGGGCATCCGGGTTGGACAGCTAAACATTTCAAATAAATAAGTTGCAATCGGATAAAATAGACCATAAGAGCTTGTGCTTAGAAAATAAAACAAATTATTAATGATATTAACTGGGCCCTGGCCTCCGAGCATTTGGTTAGGTAGACTGCAGGCAAAGCAAATTAAGTATATCCATTAGGCCTTGGTGGCTCAGTATGCTTTTAGAACTCACACTTTTCACTTGAATTCAAACAACCTCTGGTGCTGAAAAATAAATTAAAGATAAGTGCCAAAACTGCATTTCCTCGATTGGCTACCCAAGCCTAGCTAACATCGAGCTCCACAATGGATCTAAAGAAAGTTTCACAAATACGTTGCAGAGATTTCATTCATCTGTATGTATTTTGCAGGTAATAGCATTAATAACTGTTCTGACTGGACTCAATGTGGCAAAAAGCCAGCTGTTGTACAGATGAGCGATTCTGCGATGCTTCATACAAATGGGGATAAAATCACACACTTTCTTTTGGCCTCTACTGGAAGGGATTAAGATTGTTCTCTGCAAAAGTGCTGGAAGTAGTTCTATGAACTCAATGAAGAAGCTTGAGATTGAGACTACTTTCACACCTCCACACATCTGGCCAAACACTGGAAGTTAAACACGTTTTTTTGGATTGTCTGCCTTGGAAGACATTCATACTACAACCTGAACGTTTTTATTTTAACAAAGTGGAATATTAAAAGTTGTAAAGAAAACAAGATTCAGGATGCATGGGCAGTTGTCTTCTAAAATGTATTAGTAATAAACAGAAAGCCTTCGCTGCTCTCACGCACAGAAGGAGCACCAATAACTGTTGGAAAGTGGATTTATTACCTAAAAGTAATCCCTGTCAAAAGATATAGATTTGAACAACTGGTGCATTCACTTACTGGAATATCACAGCCAAAGCAAACCACAACTTAGCTCCAGTCACAAAGTGTTTATGAAAGCATTAAAATAAAATCACCCATAAAACTGGAAAAATATCGCAGAATCCAGGTATGATGATTTGGAGTTGATTTGCCCATCCCAAAAGGGACATAAGACACAACTTATCTGCGAAAAGAATCTTACTCATGTTTGGAAAGAACTTTAACTGCTGACCACTTCCCGTTTCAATAAGATGGAATGCCCTCAGAGGAAAATCAAATGTGTAAAATTCAGATACAAGCTAGTGAAATAAAAACAATTTAGCGCAGTTGTAACTGTCAAGAACACTAATGGAGTTTAATAGCAGCTTCAAAAGTTAAAACCCTTTCTAGGGATTGTAAAACACATTAATCCGGCAGATCAATTAGTTAATGGAATTCTTTTGGAAGCTTACTCCATGCTAATCCCTACAACAGCATAAGGTGCTTTAATGTCCTAACTATACTCCAATGTAAGTTGATTAATTAAAGGTTTTTCTTTGTCCAAGGAAGAAGCTTACACCACTGTGTTGCTCATCGGGATCCGCAAAGAGGCCCGGTCACAAGTGCTTCACCTCTCCCGGAACAAGCGCTACACCCTCACCCCGGAGAAGCTCAAATGGGATGAGTTCAAGCTAACATACAAGTATTCCTTTGCAACTCTTTCTTTAGTCTTATCAACAGCAAAGCACAGTTGTAGAAAATGGAGAGAGTTAGAATTGTGTTGGTTTTGGCAGGAAACACTGCCATAGACTGTTGGTGGTGTCGGTCAGCAATTTATAAGGAACCATTTACCCTAAATTCAAAGAGCGTGTCAATATCTTCTGATTGAATGTCAGTCATGATGCCTAACAGAGCTTAAAGGTGCCATAGAATGGAAAACTGTATTTACTTTGGCATAGGTGAATAAGGAGAGTTCGGTACATTGAACTGACATACCGTGAACCTCAAACACCATTGATTCCTCCTTCACGTGCAAATCATGTATATGCATATCACAGCGGTAAAACAGGCGAATTACAACAATCCCTGTGTATGACGTCACACACGGTAGTCCAGCCCCAACATTTGGATACACCAGCTACTGGAAACACTAACGCTAACACTTACCACTCCGTAACGTTGCTCTCCAATCTCCGACTAACTGGCTGTTCTTCAAATTCATCGGTTTCCTCCTCCGATAAAGGCTCAAACATGTAAGGTTGGATGCCAAAAGCCTCCATGGTTCATCTCTCACAGTTTCGAGAACTTCACTTACTTCTGTGGGCTCTGAGGCAGCCATGGATGGCGCCTTGTAAACCAGTCAATCAGAGCAGAGCTCGTCATAATTATTTAAATGAGCCCCAAATAAGGAAATGCAGCTTGTTTCATTCTAGGACCAAATCATACCTTTTTGTAGACATCAGAGAACAATTTAAAATACCAGATAGATGCATTCTATGGCACCTTTAAAGGACCAACACAGTTAAGTCTGCTTGCATTTGTGAAAAACAAAAAGCAATAATAAACTTTGTTTTAATCTTAGATTAGATCTAATGTTTGAAGATCCAGAGGCATTTTGTTCTCTTTGGAGCTATAAAGAAAGGATTCCCCCATTCAAGATAATGTGTTTTAGAAAGGTGTGATCACTGGGTTTTGGTGATCAAGCCTTAGTGGACAGCAGCCACATTGCAGTTGTTCTTGAAATAATATATAATAATATCTTCTTCTTTTTCACAGTGGCAGTTTATGCTCACTATCTGATTATAAAAAATCCACATCACTAAAACTAGCCGAGATATAATATCAAGTAATGGAGCTGTACTTGCAGTGCTTGTGGGAATTCTGTGTGAACAGTAGCCATTGTGTTTTGGCAGTTCTCTCGGCTGTAGAAGTCCAGTAATAACTACATAAAGCTGTTTTGTTTCTGAGCAGGTTGCTCTCCTTCCCTACAAACTTGATAAATGCCAGTGACACGCGCCGAGGCATTGCCAAGGCTTTTGGCACGTGGAGTGACGTCTCGCCGTTTACCTTCAGAGAGGTGCCAGCGGACCAAGAAGCAGACATTAAGATTGGTGGGTACTCGGCATGTGGCTGCATCAATCCCCAACAGATTTTCCTTGGCTCCACGCTCCAGACTGCCTTGTCGTTATCGTTTTTGTCAGGCCCGAAATCTCCTTGCCTCCAAACGTCTTAAATCACACCAACGCGACTATATTACCAAACTTATTTCAGCATGATTCATATTTCCAAATGAAAAAAGTAAATTCTCAACATCTACCAAACATGTCAGCCCATGGTAAAGCAGTCTAAATTATGCTTTATCTGTCCCTATGGGTTCAAGCTCCAGGCTCCTGCATAAATTCTCAGCGACAGCAAGAGGAATGGTTGTGATCCTGCGGGGTGAAGGCTGAAGAAATGAGCTCTGTCTTTTGTAATTCATCATCCCCCTGCTGTTGTCTACACAGAGCATAAATAATGGAGTGAGGGCTTCCCTCCTCGGCTCTGAGGTATGTCTCTCTCCCTCTGTCTTGGCAGGCTTCTATCCCGTCAACCACACAGACTGTTTGCAGTCTTACTTGCACCATTGTTTCGACGGCATCACGGGAGAATTGGCGCATGCATTCTTCCCGCCAACAGGAGAGATCCACTTTGACAACCACGAGTACTGGATTCTTGGAAACATGCGCTTCAGCTGGAAGAGAGGCATGTCTCTTCATTATGTTCAAACTGCTCATATTTAACCTGTGTGGTGATGGACGCAGTAAATAATCAACTGTATCCATGTTGCAGGTGTTTGGCTGACGGATCTTGTCCATGTGGCAACTCACGAAATTGGCCACGTCCTGGGACTCATGCACTCATTGGACCCTAAATCCATAATGCACCTGAATGCAACTCTGACAGGGCGAAAGCTCATCACACAGGATGAGGTGTGGGGTATTCACCGCCTCTATGGTAAGTTCACACTTTTCTTCCAGAACACACACAGGAAAGCTCTTCTTTGGTGCTTAAACGGTCGGGTCGGGTCAGGGAGGCATTTTGTGATTCATCCAAAAGGTGAAAAACATGCTCAAGAGCTGAAGCAAATCAATTTCTCACGCTGGGATCACACTAGTCTCTACAACGAGATATATTAACGGATATCTGTTTGAGTGTATCAAATGCGTTTTAATTCCCATTTGTGACTAATCAATTTTGAGCAGAGACCAAAAAATGTGCATTGATCAAAATGCCAACTTAATCAAAAATGTCAGACTCAGTTTAAATTGGGTACTTGCATCTCAGGTTGCTAATCAGTAAACAATATGCCCAGAACCAATGGAACAAACTAAATACCCGTCCGCCAGACGCTTATCGTCGTCAGGTCCATAACCCATGGCCTCCTAAATCAAACTACACTGTAGGCCTTAAAGCCCACCCTGACAGAGCACTGGTGCATCATCTAAAAGCGCTCACGTTAAACATTTTTAACATACCAAGGCCAAACAGGAAAGATGGTGTTAGTGCTATCAGCTAACAGTGAGGTTAGTCTCTAGCACTTCCTCTCCATTCTGCTGCTCATTAGTCATGAAAGACGGTAAACTGTGACTGCAGTCAGGGCAAGGATTCAAGAACTTAAGTAATCCGACCATTGACCCCCGCTAAAATGGCAAAAATGATAAAACATGCATGTGGTCCAACCCCGGCATTAGAAGTGCACATCTATATGCAGTTAAGAACTAGCAGTACAAAACAGTTGTTCCATTTTTGGCTAAAATCAACCAGAATTTAGACCACAGTGTTTGCTTTTGACGGCTGACATGGAATTGGCATTAATGAATGTTGTATAAAGTACTCTTGAGTCATCATTATCGTATTATGGTGAGTCATTTTCATTGGAAGAAAAAGTAGATTGGAGACTTGCTGACTTGTCTGATCCTCCTCTCCCCCCCACCTCTCTTGCAGGATGTTTGGACCGGTTATTTATCTGTCCTGCCTGGGCTCGGAAAGGTTATTGCGACAGCAAGCGCAGGCTGATGCAGAAGCACTGCCCCTCCAGCTGTGATTTCTGTTACGGTAAGAGACAGCAGCCGTCCAAGAGAGAGTTTTCTCTCAATTGAGCAGTGCAAGGAGCTGCTGTGAAGCGTTTGCCAATGGAGCAACGGGAGCCAACAGGTTTAGCCACGCAGAGCAGTGATGAGGGTTTCAAGATTTGGAGGAGATTACATTTACCCTTGGAGGACATTCTGTTTAATTCTGGAGTACACCATCATCTCCAGGGATAAAGTGTTGGTTTCTGAGCAGGTAGCTTTTAACTGCTGCCAGTATTGATAACCCATCAGCAATCTGACAGCATGAAATAGAGTATATTTATTGTGGGTTGCACAGGCCTCCAGTTGCACAACAGGAAATGGCTCCTTCAAAACAAAGTCGGCCCATAGATTGTTGTGGCTTTTTGGAGATTTTTGTCAGCAACAAGGGACAGTGCGGGGAGAGGCAAGAGGATACGATTCCTGGCTCGCAGTAATCTGTTCCTCATTGTTGATTGGGAGACGTTGTACGGCTGTGGAAAATTCCTGAGTGACTCCAAACCGCTGGAATTTCAGACTGTGGCTTGAGGGTTAGAGACACACAAGGTCAATTTGGATTTTTGCGGCATTAACAAGAGCAACTGTTTTTTAAGCTGACTTTGTGTTTTGTTTTTTAAGAAACCAGATGGGAGAGATTATATTGATAAGACGGCCGCAGGTAAGGGATTCTGAAAAGCGTAGTGTTTCACGTGATCACGTTTGTATCACACTTTTGGACCGGTATCAGAGTTTCGGTAGGGGAAGGTTGTCACATCTCCAGACGACGGAGTACACAGAGGTGCAGGATAATCCTTTTTTGATTAGTCTCAAGATGATTGTTCAGGATCATTTTAAGATCATCAAGACTGATGTTTGAGTGTCTTTTTTTTTAAGCATCAGCTTAAGTGTTTCCCTCCAACTCTCTTCAGAATTTCCGTTCCCCACTGTGGCTCCCACCCCGGCGGCACCGAGGACCAAACACAAGCTGGTGGTCGAGGGCAAGAAGCTCACTTTTCGTTGTGGGAAGAAAATAGCATCGAAGAAAGGAAAAGTATAGTGAGTATTTGTTTTTGTGTCCACCTTACCTAACCAATAATATCAAAAAATGAGCTCCATCTAACGCCTGTCTCCTGTCTCAGCTGGTACAAGGACGGGGAGCTGCTGGAGTTCTCTCACCCAAACTACATCTCCTTGAAAGACGACCACATCACGATAGTGGCCAACGCCATCAACGAAGGCACGTACACCTGCGTTGTGAAGAAAAAAGACAAAGTTCTTACTAACTACTCGTGGAGAGTGCGTGTGCGCTTCTAATGGCCGCACACAAGGAGACTTCACTCACTAGGGCACATATTTCTTCTGTATCTTTCACATACAACTGTCTAATGTCGATGTGGAAACTGGTTTTATCATGTGCAAAGAATAAATGTTCTGTGACATGTAGTTCTTTCGTAAACACCACCTGACTTTGAAAAGTTGCTCATGACAGAAGTTCTGGTTTGCATTTTGTTCGAGGATATAAAGATCCTTACAGCGCTTGTCAGTTGTTAGGGAAAGTAGTCTACTCTGGGTTTCTGAGAAAGGGTTTCACACGCATTCTATTTCTGAAACCAACTTTAAGATGGTTAGCCAGGATTTCTTCAAAGCTCTTGCTTCCAAAACTGCAGTCACATGAGCGCAGAGCCTCGCGGTGAACACAGCCAGATAATTTTAGTTTCTATGGTTACGTCCCCTGCTTGCTTGCGCCGCTTCATTCAGCGGACATCTGCAGAGGTGGGAAGTAACTAAGTACGTTTACTCAAGTACTGTACTTTTTGAAACACTAACACTTTGACTATTTCCATTTCATGCTACTTTTCTACTTTTACTCCACTATAATTATTTTGTACCTTTAGTTCATTTGCAGAGTTGGATTAATAATGTGAAATATAAATCAACCAGGAGTAAATTCACAAGCTACGCTGCATTATACAATGCAACTTAAACAAGCTGCACCTTTACCAGCTTTGAAAACACTTTAATGCGTCAATAATTATATTTAAAACATATCATGTATATTATTTTGAAATGGACCAATCTGCAGAATTACTAGTTTTCCTTTTGGTACTTTAAGTATATTTCAATGCTAATACTTTTTTACTTGAGTAACATTTTAAAAGCAGGACTTTTACTTGTAAAGGAGTATTCCTACCCTGTGGTACTTCTACTTTTACTGAAGTACAAGGTCTGGGTACACCTTGCATCTCTGGCAACTGATTGGTTTAGCAATGCAAGGTCAGCAGTAAACGATGTCAAAGTTTGAATGAATTGAACTTTGGGTATAATGAATGGCGACAACTTCGAGCGGGTGCACAACGCCGAGGCTCCCTCCACAGAAACACAACGTCAGAGCAGAGCCGTTTTTAACGCGTCTCATGCAGTTTAAGGCAGTTATGGTCCAAGGCCAACAGGGGTACTTGCAGTGCCCACGCAAAATGGGAACTAATGCGATGTTACTGGAGTTAGGTTAAGAAGACATAAACCGAGTTGGAGAATATATAGAGGGGTGAATTGATCATCTTTTTTTGTTGGTCGACCCTGATTTGCTCTTGTTCAACATTTTTTTGCTATTTTTCAGCAGGATGATCTCCACATATTAACACCAATTTGTAATTTTAGAAGCGTCTATCCCATCACCAGATATTAAAGCTATCGTAAGGCTATAAACGCACTACATCACAGTCTTAGGGCATCACAACAGCTGCGCTTATAGTGACTCTTGATTGGCGTGATGGCGTTAAATAGTCACTTTTTACCTACCGCCAATTATAACACATATATAGAAGCTTTGAAATTCACCAGTGGGGTATTTACTGATGTATTTTATGTTGTAGGACAAAACCTGAAACCGTCTTCAGCTTGGGTTAACCACAGACCATTTTCAAGCGTCTAATCAAAAGAATTGTGAAAAAAACATTGACTTCCGAGGCAAGGGAAGTGGAGAAATGCTAACTCATTTTCAGGTTTAAGAATACGTTCTTGAACCACTATGAGAACATTCTAATATATAGTGAACAACATCTTTCACTAAATGGTCAGAGAAAATGTTGCAACAAAAAAAAGAAAAACATGTCCGTTTCTGAACCAGAAGCCCTTGCCTTATGAATAATTTATGCGCTGACCAAACTACACCCCTAAAGCCAGAATAAGCAGTGTTGTCTACAGCTTTTGGAACCATTTGGACCTTAAACCACATATGGAACACCTCAGACGTCTAGCTTACTTTACTAGCCTCACAGTGAAGCCAGCAGTCTGCCTCCGGAGATCCAGAGCAGTCAGTTCCACTAGCAGCTCTCCTTCCAAGCTTATTCAACACATCAGGTGTAATAATCTGCAGAAGGGGATAGATAAAACTGATTAATGAATATTTCCATTAAGAGCTGGCTCTATATACCCCAAGACAAAGGGTTTTTGTTTTTTTTCTGTGAAAGCGGTCTGTACTGCATGGTTTATTTTCCTTCTGCTCAAAATTGAAGAATTTATTGGTTTAATTCTGAAGTCGCAGAGCCATTCAAAATGCAAACAGTCAGAGTGAAGTCTGGGTCTCTTTCCCCTGAAAGAACAAAGTACTGAGACAAAGTGTGCAGTGCAAAGAATGACATCACTGTTGGACAGCGACTACCGAGTTGGGTTCAAGGATGGATTTTTTTTTTGTAGGCTTGACTTCCTTTCGTTTTTTTTCTCTTCAGGAAGCGTGCGGTTGTGTTTGCATAGCTTGGACAGGGTTTATAAATATATGGAAAGCGGCAGACAAAACAAAGTTTCAAACTTTATTTTGAGCAATAACATCGTCCCCGTCATGGAGTGACACTGACAGGACATTTCTAACATAATGCTGGATGAAAGCATCGTTATACAGTAGCTCAGGCAGCCAGGAAATACCAACCGTTTAGAAAATCTGGTCTCTCATGAAGTATAAAAAAGGGAAAATTAAAAGAACACGAGAGCTAAACTTCTAACAGATGAATGGTTGTGTTTCCTGCTAAGAGCTAAAAATGACCACATTTAAAAATGGTGAAATGGTTTTACAAAAAAACACAGAAGAAGCAGAAAAGGTCGCAGTGACATTTCTGGAGATTCAACATGTTGGAGCCACCAGTCTTGCTGTGAGACAGTCCGGACTATCTGGTAACAGTTGTAATCGGTCAGATTGCGCTCTGGTTCGCAGCTGTAAACCAGTGACACTGTCCAATTCCAAAAGAAGAAACAATTCACAGAACTTTCTTTGCTCTTGCTCTCAGACAGCCAGGTGTCCTGCAGTGTTTGGGCTCAGAATTTTAGGCTGAATCCAGGGCCGACTGCAGACACTCCCTGGTTGCTGGTCGTCAGGTGGAAGCCGGTGTCTTTGAGATCGTCGTCGCCCTGGAGAAAAACAAATATTACTCCTGGTTAATCAAGTTCAACCTGAATGATCCCAATGAGGCATTTCGATTGCATTTTATTAATTGAAATATTACTTTCAGTGGAGTTTTAAAACGAGCTTTTCCACTCGACAATAAAAAAGGCTGAGCTAAAGAACCATTACCGGTGTGACTGAAAATATCTGCTGTAACTTTCCTTGAAAGTATAAGCCTTTAGCTTCTGGGTGGGTAAGACCACTGGTGAAAAAATTAGGGCCCCAACGGTAGCTCATCATGGAAAACATAAGGAGGAAATACGCGGACACAAAGCAGTAGCCTGTAGGTCTGTAATCTATTTAACACAGGCGGCGTACGGAAAGACTGGTAGCTGTGTGTAATGGAGAAAGTAGAGCCCTAATGTCCTTACCAGGTGACTGTAGCCCAGGCCTCCCTCGGGCGGGCGAGGGCTGGTGCCTCTCTTCACCCTCTGCTGCTCGCTCTTGGCCGGCCAGGTGGGGAACATGGACGGGTCGATGGGCAGCGGCGTCTCGCGGAGGTACTCGTGCTTGAGGCCCTCGTCCGATAAAATCCTCTTACTGGGGCAGTAGGTGAGGAATCTGGAAAACAGACGATGAGTTCATATTGAGATGCTAATGCACTTCAGTGTTTTGATAAAGACGTACAGTTAGCAAGGCACCTGGAACTGTTGTGTGGACTTTTACTTTTTATACAAAAGACATTGTTGAGAGGATTGGTGAAAATTGATTTTTGATAGAGAAATAGATATCTGGGTTCCAATCTGTGCTTTGGTCTTGCACACAAATGTTTTTTTCAATTTCGAAGAGGGGTTGAGCATGGGCGCATCATCTTTTAGTGCCAGCACCAGAAAATAGTGATAAAATAACAGCCAGAAAATGTAATATGCAGTGATAACATTGATAATGTAAGTAAGCTGCACCTAGCAGCCAATACGCCCAACAACTTGTCTCTAAAAAGTCATTACCAAAATCTGATGTGCAAATGTATAGGTCAGTTGAAGGCTGGGATTTAATGTAGTTGTATATGATGTAAATATTGGCAGGATGTGTTATGTTCTCAATATAGGCCTAGTGGTGTAACTTTTAAAGAGGAAATGTGCAACTTATGTGTGTGTCTGATTAGCGCTGATGGTAAATGTAGTTTGTGTCAAAAGATTAGATGCAGGTCCATGTAGGCAGTGCGGGAGAACTCAGATTTTGGGTTCAATTCAGCATGCGCTGAGGAACTCATTGATTTAAAAGACTACATTAACTAAAAACAATTGTTCCCATTACTATCAGCTTGATTGACTTAATCTAAACAGAGAATCCAGACATGAGCTGCAGGCCTGTCACGAGAAGCCAGTGGAATTTGTGTAGGTGGTCCTAACTGGATGTGACAGGATCAACACGGTATAATGAGGAGCCGTTTAATCGTTATAATTAGCTTTCTAATTCCATCTGAAATCTAAGATCTTCCATGTGCGAGCAGGGGCTTTGCATAACAAATTGTCTTTCTTTAAATTTCAAAGAAAGAAACCAGCTATCCGACACATGGGGGCAAACACCAGCACTTGTTATTGTTTAGGAACTCCAGGAATGTGCGCTCTTCCTGCACCTGTGAATGTACTCATCCTCCGCACCCTCAGGCCCAAAGAGTCCTGTTGGTTTTATGAGCCGTACAGACAGGTTTTAACTGGGACATGAAGCAGCAGTATTCTGGACCATTATCCGGCTAACTTTTGTATTTGAAGTGAGGCTAGATTCAGCAAACCACGTGCATGTTGAAGCCCCTCTTCAGGTTACTTAAGGCCCCATTCCTCAAACACTTCCCTACACAGCGGGGTGTGATATTCCGAACCGCTCTGCGATGTCTACCTGCCAAACTAACCTCTAAACTGATCCTGCGGCGCTCTGTGTGAAGCTTTTTCGAACCGCACTTTTCTACGTGTTGACCTCCTGAGGTCTGTCTCTGGGTAAACGGCTTGTGAGTCCAACAGCTGGAAGCTTTCAGCTGCGTTGGACGGGCGCCAGACTTCCAATGAACCTCGCTGGCTCCACAGTGGACAGGCTGCTGCCATCTTCTGCAGCTGCGAGGTAACTGAGCGGTGCGCTTCTCATTTACAGGTGCAAGCAGGAGGCTCTGTGGGTGGGTGAGGAGCCCTGAAGACAGCTGCTAAACAATGCTGATCTTTGGAATGTGAGAAAGAATTATGAACCCACTGTTCTGTGTGTTTCAGAAAACATTTTCCAGCAGCGATGGACCTTCACAGTGGCTTGTGTGTGGAACGGGCCTGCTGCTGAGGCACGGTGATGAATTACTAGTCTGCTACCGTTGTCATGTTTTAATTCAGCTTGCCAGAAATGCACTCGATGAAAAAAAGAGGTGGAAAGAGAAACAGGTTTTGATGGATAGCAATGGGTTCATCCAAGTAAGGCAATTTCGTCTGGAGGACTAATTGTAACTGACACTAGGGTTTGAAAATTGTAGTTGTTGACATTTGTCTTTGTTCCATAAATAATGAATGGAAAATAACATGGATATTTCTGAATACAAACTCACTATTTGCGACTGGAAAATGTTTGATGACGAACACGATTTTATATAATAAAAAAGTTAAATTAGATGGATTTGTAAATGTTTTATTACAGGTAAATACATTTCTATTTTACTGGAACAAATATGCTACAATGCATACAAACACTCCAATATCTTTACACTTATTTTGTATTGTCTTTTTTTTATTATATGTTGATCTATTAGTTATCCATCACTATCAGTTCATGTTTTTTTAAGAATACTATAATTGTGTTCTCTTCAGTATTTTGTAAATGTTTTTTAGGTATTTTCGGTAATAAGTTCTTAATTTGATACCCTTTTTTATGTAGTTCATTGTTTACCCATGATGTGAATGATTGACTTTGCACTGGGTTATTCTAACCAATAATAAATCACGTAAAGTGTGTCATGGGGGAGTGTGTGAGAGGGGACTTTGGGATTTTAGTCTTTGCAGAACCTTTTACGTGCACAACAACCTATACAACACACTACAGGAAACGGAAAACCCCAAACAGCAGAATAGGGCCTCTTTAAGATGCAGTGGGGGTGTGTGAGGAGCGATGTTGTGTCTTGTGGAATCCTACTTGTTCATGAGGTCGAAGCCTTGATCCGAAAGCAGTGCTCCAAAGCGTTTTCGCAGGTTATTGTAGGGATACTCTGTGAAAGTCATTTTCTTCACAGCGGGCAGCTCGTTGTAGCCGGGCCAGATCTTCTCGCTGGGTGACCCCAGATCCTGCAGACAGACAGACAACACAGTCAGCAGACGGCTTGTTGTTAGTGCGAGGGGAGATGGATATGAGATATTCCCATTTTTGGCAATGGAATTCGTCAACCGCTGGCACGTGGCAATAAACCATTCCTAAGTGAATTTCAATGCTTTAATTCATAACTGGTAAAGAGTGTAGGATGACCTGGGAGGCCTCAATGACATCAGTCCAAACGGCTGTGGTGCTTTAAGCAGATCATAAGCAGGGAGCGTCTCCTGCCCTCAACTCTGCGTGTCTGTGCTGCAGACTGCAGAGAAAGCTCTCTGTGTTCAGCTGTCTGCACCTTCGTCGCTTGGGTTGGGACTTTAGGTTCACTTCTGTTTTTGCTTCACATACCAGTCTTTTTTTACTCAAGAGCCGTGTGTTACTGCTGATGCACACCAGGCCACCTGCTGTTCCAGCTTCCCAATAAAAGTGTTCCTTTTTGTAAGCAGGGAGGTTGTTTTTATGGGTAATTACCAGTGCTGTTCTTTAAGGAAAACAGCTCTTATTAACCAGACATGGTCATATTCTACTCCACTTGGTCAGAGAACTCGTTTGTCAATATTGAAAAGGAGGAATAGCACTAACAGTCAGCATCAGAATACCTTAATTTGTCCCACAGAGGAGAAATTTACAAATATATCAGTAGCAGCAACATTGAAAAAAAAGGTCTGCAGCCGACATCATCACTGCACGGTTTGGTTTCACTACCTTTCCTGTATTATGGAAAAACCCTCTATGGTGATCTTTCTCAGTTTCATAACTTCCAGCTTGTTCTAATGTCTGCCAACAGCTCCCCCCTGTGGCGCACGGCAGAACTCCACGCTCTGACAGGCGACACGCTCAAAAGATTTACAGTCTGTAAACGGAAGGGCTTTACCCTTCAGCGCGAGGATTTATTTCATTTTATGAGGGCAAATGAGGGCATTTTTACCTTAAATATCTTGTTAATCTGGTCGATTTCAGATTTTCCGGGGAAAAGAGGTTTCTGGGTGAGCAGCTCCCCAAATATGCAGCCCACTGACCACATGTCCACAGCTGTGGAGTACTCCTGTGGAGAGAAGAACAAACACAGTGGCAGACCGCAGAAACACAAAGTAGACAGTCTGCCTGGCAGGCTCCGGCATCAGAGTCATGTTGCGTGCGTGCGTGCGTGCGTGCGCGCGCGTGCGTGTGTGTGTGAGAGAGAGTGTGTGGATGTGCTATGACGGACTGCTGGACCTCGAGCGTCTGACGGTGTTATTTCATACTGTAAAACTCAAATGGTGTTTCAGTGGTATTTGGATCTCATAAACGTTTGTTCTCTTGGAAATGTCGCTGGGTAAACCGCCACCAATCACAATGTGTGACCACATATATGAAAAGTATTGCAACAGTATTTCTCATGAAGTGTGGATGTAGAGCAGCTCAATTCTCACCTTGGCTCCGAGCAGCAGCTCCGGTGATCGGTACCACAGGGTCACCACTACGGGGGTGTAGGGCTTTAAGGGGGAGCCATACTCACGGGCCAAACCAAAGTCTCCAATCTAGAGGACAGGACAGATGCCTAACATTAAAAACATAACAAAAAAAACTCCAAAAGGTGTTTATTTCACGGCCCTCTGACGTCTCACAGGAGAACAAGTATACTCAGTGCGACGGTACAACAAGATGCAGTGATTCACATTTTCTTGTCTGCTTGTATACAGATCTGACAAATGTCGTTTATTTAAACATGCCGTACATTTGGCCAAACAGTCATGGTCAGAACATGTGCTGTTTGTGCTCCCGCTCTAGAGTGAGCTGAACATCAAAAGATGGATTAAGGTATTTCTTTACCAAAATATACCATATTTATTTAAGTTTAAGCTTTTTTTCCCAGGTAACATTTAAGTCCTAATCCATGGCTGGAAGTGGGGGACTTCTGCAGTGATCTTTTTTGCATTAACTATTCATAGGACAGCTTCAATCAAACACAATGCATTTTCCTCTATCTACTATATTGCTAATCTCAAATGTTATAAAGAAATGTGACAACGGTATACACAGGGGCCATTTCCTGGTGGCTAGAGTCTGTGATGCTGCAATGACCAACATTAATCAACAGGCCTTGCTTTTAGACATTAATCTGTATTGTATTCTTTGCATTCCAAACCATCAAACCTCTCAGTAAACCTAATCTACTTCAATTAACAATGTTGCTACATTTCCCAGAACTAACTGCAAGAGCCACTTGCGTATCAAGCTTCCAATAAAAAGCTGGAGCCTGTAGGCATATGATAATATCTACCAGACCAATTAGTCTCTAAAAACCACTAATGTTGAAGTGAAATGGAAAAACTTCTCTGTTAAAGACCATTTTAAAGGTTAAATTAGTGACTCCCTTAGCTGCCAAAAGAGACTCATTGAGAGCAGCTGTCAGAGTCAGAGCCAGAGTCCTACCTTGAGGATCCCCTTGTGGCTCAGCAGCAGATTGGACGTCTTCAGATCGCGATGGAGGATCCAGTTGTCGTGGAGATGGCGGACACCTAGCAGCAGCTGGATCATCAGAGTCTTCACTTCACCTGAAAGACAGTTTTCGTTTTCATTTTCATCCCATTCAACTTTCTACACTCGCAGAAGTTAACCAGTGCAGCGACGCCTCATCGTACCTGGCAGGAAGGGCTGCTTCATGGTTTCCATCAGACTCTTCAGGTCATGTTCTACGTAGTTCATCACGATGTAGATTTTGTCCATATTACTTCCAACAACTATTTCCTAATATAGTGGGAAAGCAAGGGTTGGATTTAGTTTAAAAATGAAAGGATGCACAGAGTTTAAATACTAAGATTGAATATCCCTCACCCTCACTGTGACGATGTTCGGGTGCTGAGCTTTCAGGATTGTATTGATTTCTCTCAAAGAGGTGATGGGGAAGCCCTCCTTCTCCTTCTCCATCTTCAGCCTTTTCAGGGCCACGATTTCATCTGCAAACACCAGGCCATACATGTTGTCGTCAGCGATAAACACAACCGAGAAACCCAACAGTATTTGGATCAACGTGTTTATTTTCACACCTGTCTTTTTGTCCTTGGCTCGGTACACCACGCCATAGGTCCCCTCTTCTATTCGGTTCAAGCATTGGAATTCCTCCACACTGCGACAACCCTGAGAAAAATCAACAAACACTGATTAAAGACAACAACAGTGCTCATTTCAAGCCAACATCAATACATTGTAGGCAGAATAACATGTGCATTAATTATGTTGTTGTCGACCTGTAAAGCAGGCAGATATTTGGGCAGCTCCTTCTTCAGCTCCACGGGGGAAATCGGGGGCGAGTCTGGGATGTAGTTCTCTTCAGGGGTGGGGGAGCGGGAATGAGTTTGAGACTGAGGCGTGGGGTCTCCCTCTCCTGCGGTCTCGTCCCCCTCTTCGTCGTCCTCCATGTCCTCACCGCTCTCCTCGGAGTCGTGATCGAAGCGGGACTCTGGCACTGTGGGGCAAGGAGGGGAGTCAGTTTAGTTCCCACAATTTAGGTGTGGAGAGATCTAAACACATTTAGGGACAAAGAAAGAAAACCCATTACGGGGCCGCCAGAAGGCTCAGTGGTAAGAGCTGGTGGCCCATATGCATTGTGCATTGCCAAATACACGGGTTGTCTTCCAAGAGAGCCCAAGTATTAGGCAATTTCACCAATGTGCCCTCACACGCTTTCAACACTTTACCTTGAATAAAGGCACTCTAAGGACCTAGAAAATTACTTTAGTAGAGAAAAAAAAGAGTACACATTATGGCTAGGGGAATTAGATAATTATATTGGATATCATGTGATTTGTAGGATTGAATATTTAATGAGTTAATTCAATCTTATTCAGTTTTATAAGTGTTCTATCTGAATCAAATTGCAATACTACCTTGTTGGAGTACAGGTTTCCGGCTCAATTATTTTTTGTTCTTGCTTTGTGTATTACTAACATGAGATCCTAGGCCTGTGTTTTGAACTCTTGGTAGTTTGGACACCGTTTTGGATCACAGATTTTCCCTATAAAGAACCCTGAAGGGATGAACACTGGAAAGGAATTTTATTAACCTTCCACTGAAGAATTTAAAATAAACTCCCAAATATTCAGTATCTTTGAGCCAACTGTGATTCATGTATTCCCTCTACTGGCCAAGCGACGTTTCCTTCCAAAACACTTTTCAGACTAACCGTTGAAATGTTTTTATTTTATTTGCACTTAAATCATAACAATTTGCTTTAGCTGCAGGACATTTGAATCATAAGAATAACTTTTAGGCAATTCGTCTTTTGAGGATTTCTTGAGTCTATTCACATATCATATTAGAATATGTCCCATCCCAGATATCACGTACCTGCAGGAACGTGATTCCCATTTTCCCTCTCCTCTTCAAATTCCTCCCCTGACTGCTCGTCCTCACTCACGTCCTCTGAAAAGGAAGAAGGGGGGAAACGGTTAAAGCCGTGTTTCTCTGTAACAGGCTGTTAATCGGAGCAGTGGACTAGCGGTTCTACCTGCACTCTGCTCAGACCTCCCCGAGCCTGAAATAGACTCTCCTTCCTCTTCTTCGCCCTCACTCTGGCTGCTGGACTCGTCTTCGTCATCATCGTCTTCTTCGTCAGAGCCTGATCCTGAGGCTGGATAAAGTGAACGAGATTAAAAATAATTTAAAGCTATTTAACGCAGTTGTAAATCCTGCTGGCTGTGTTAGCAGTCGTACACTGCTCACCCCCTTCTTGAGTTGTTTTCAGAATTGTTTTTATGTGACTTATTTACTTATGTGACTTTTGTTTGTTTAACTGTGTTTCGTGACTGATTTGTATTTTATTTTATGTGTGTATTAAATTAGAATCAGAAATCCTTTATGCATCCCACCGGGGTGCAATATATAATATTAAACTCATTTACAATAACTGCAATTGGAAACCCAAGTATTTGGCAGTAAAATATACATGTCTGCTTTGTTTTAATCGAGGTTAACTAATCTTTTACCGATGGAGGATTCTCCCGAGCTGGTCTTCCTCTCGCTGCCGCTGATGTCCTGGAGGTCTGCCAGCGGATCTTTGCCCTCCGGCTTATCCTCCTTAGAGGTTGCAGGCGTATGAGACGACGACGATGACGATGTCGGGGAAACTGAGTCATTGCACATGATACAGTTTAGAATATAATACAGGCAAATACGGGATTTCTGAATTTGTTCTTTTGATATAGAAATTGGAATTCACTTATTACTTACTTCCACTCTTTCTGGGTTCACTGAGATCTGATCTGTCCCGGGGAACGCGGGGGGGACTTCGGCTGCGGTGACTTTGTTTTAACTTGTCATCGTAATCATCAGGTAGCATCCTGTGGGTGGGCGGCACTGCGGATGGGATAGATTCATTTTCACTCAATGCTGCACTTATTAGTAATAGGACAGAGTCTATGGTTGCTTTGGATTCTGAGCCAGTAATCATTCACCGACCTTCTCGCCGACCCCCTCGCTCTTTGCGCCGCTCCTCGGCCCTCCTCTCTCGATCTTTCAGCTCCCGCTGCTCTTTCTGCTGTTCGCGCAGCTTTCTGTCTCGCTCGCGCTGGCGCTCCTGCTGTTCCAGCCGGTCCCTGTGGTCCAAAAAAAACCCAGGAGAATCCAATCGGGGTCTGTTCAGACAACCAAAAGTCCAATCTTGTCAATGTTTGTTTGTGTTTATATACACTAGACGGCAGTTTGGAGAAACAGACATGAGTAACGGCATGAAGTAAAGCATGTACTGCTGAGGACAGGGCGGCAGCAGAAAAAAGGCCAGCCTAACAAATTCAACCTCAGTTTATAAATATATATTTTTTTGCCACTTTACCTTGAAGTCAGACAGCGCTTTCTGAGTAGGAACGGAAGCTGTTATGCAGCTCTATTTGAAACAGAGCGCAGAACATAGAACAAGCTGTACGTTTGTTTCTGTTATGTTGTTGTTTGGATTCTTTAGCACAACAAAATTATCCAGGCAGCAGCAGCAACACCCAAGCTTTGCAAGATTTAATTACTGTTTTGTTTAATGGAGTTTGGTGGCATTAAAGAGGGTTTAGATAACGGCTTCAGTTCCCGTTGGAAAGGGCTGTCCGACAGCAAATTAAAGAGGGAAACAAATCTTAATACAGCTAAAAATTAAACAGATATTGATTCTTTTAGGTGGGACTTTTTTTTTTTGAGTGCCCAGTCCACAGTACTATATTGCATTCCTTCTGTGCTGGCTGGCCTGTTTGTTTCTCCAACTGGGGGCATGCTATAAAGTACTATGTGCACCCCAAATTCAAACAATCTGAAATGTTTAGTTTGCTCTAGTCATAAAGACACTTAGCTTGTGGTGGCAGTATGTCTCAGATACATTCACTGCTAAACTCATGATTAATATGGATCAATTGGTGGGCGTCCACTTCAGTCTGCACTGTTTGCGTAGAATATATATATATATTATTTTTTACACACACCTGCAATTTAGCCAACTGAACTTGAGTGATACACTTTCAAATAAGGTATGTACAGTCCATGACATACAGTACGTGTACATCCACAGTACAGTAGCTATACATTTGAAAGACAAAGTACATAGATGTATTTCCTTCTCATGTAGTTCAATCGTTTTAACATCCTGGCAAGTTTAATTCTTACTCCAACAAAACATTCAAAAGAATAAATACTTCTGTTCCTGAATTAATCCGAGCTAATCTCATATGTGGTGCCTTTCCAGGAAAATGCTCACCTCTCTCGGCGCGAGTGAGCCCTGGCCTCTTCCCTTCGTTTCTGCCTCTCCCAGTCTCGCCGGGCTTTGTCTTCTTCCCATTGACGGTTCCTGCGATCACTCTCTCGCTCTTTTTCCTTCTCTTTGGGTCGAACATGTTTCCCTGCTGTAGAAGTAAAAGAAACATAGTTGGGAGGAGATCCTTACTGATAAAAATGTTGGTTTCGGGTGTAAAAAGCAGCGCACTCATACCTCCTTCAGCAGAGTGACTGCGATGACGTCTTTTATCTTTTCTCTTCTCCTCCTTTCTGTGGTGAGACTTGTCTTTTCTTGCTATTTGCTGTGGTGGCTTGATTGGTAATGAGTCATCTTCTTCGCCCCTGCATAGAAATAAAGAAAATCATGTCATACATACAATTTTAAATATTACACACATATTACTTCCCTTGTGAAAATACACTTGTGTTTGTAAACTAAATTTTTAAGTACCTGTCCTCGGTTGAGTCCTCCCGAGTGTACGGGGAATTACGAATTGTTATTTCCATCTTTTGATCCCGTAGTTCTCCTTCCTCCGGGGTATCTCGTTTTGTCTCCCGATCATCCGACTGTGGAACAAGGCCCGGAGAGAACTGTGCAAGAATATAGCAGCATGTATAAGCAGTCTGAACTCTAATTCACCTATGCTTATGTTAAAGGATTAATTTGTCTCGTTCTGCTGTCTGTGTGAACATGTTTGCAGCTGTTTCTCAGGAAATGTTGTTGGAGGCGGAATATTGGGAATCAGTCTTTAACCTTTGACTCCCAGCAAAGGGACAGACATACACTCATCCATTGACCCATACTACTGGCCAAAAATAAAGGGTGTTAATGACAAACGCGTCTATGCACCTTCATTTGAACTTCTTTGGGCTCAGAAGTTTTGCAAACTTTGACTCAATATATTGCATGAAACTTTAAAACGATAACATGCTCTTTGCATATGGTGGTAATCTAAAGATTAATTTTCCGAATGTGTGGTTAAAGCACATTTGCAATTAACCTAATACTATTCAATGCTTTCCAAAAAATAAATAATAACATAAAAGTAATGTATTGTTCCCACCAGAACTGTTTCTTACTGTAAGTATTAAAACAGCATTTCAAGAATGTGTTTTTATTCTATAAAAGCAAAAATGAATATAATAAGACTAGCAATAATACATTGGTTATGTTTCGAAGCTTTAATTTATCTTACCATTTTGATATATAACTTCTACAGCAATGAAAACAGAGGCAGCAAGGGAAAAATGCAATTGCAATTGTTTGAATACTGTATCAACAGGTCAAGGTCAATTTTGGTCTAACATAAGCTTTTAGGTGCTTTACATTTTTCTGGCGCTTGGGATCCGTTTTTTCTTCTAATTCTCTTCTGCGTTTTTTTTCCTGTAGAATTTCGTCAAGAGTTTTAACTTTCCAGGTCTCCTTTTCGTCCCCCATCAGCGTCCACTCTCCACTGCCTGCTCCACATCACACACAAAAACAAGGGCACATTAGATAAAACTTCAGCCTTCTCTAAATCTTGAAGAGTTATGCCTATACAGAAAAAAACATCCAATATGTTTATATCAGGTCCATGATGTATTTGTTGGAAAAATGTTACTCTCTTGTTAAATATATGAAAAATGCAAAATTAACATTAAATATTTAAGATTTGGAGGCCTTGTTGTAAATGAAAAAATATTTCATAAATTGAGACTGACATAATCATACGTTTAACTATATAGACCTGGTCCAGCAGGCAGCATTTCTTTTTTTAACGTCAACATACTGTAATGATTATACTCGTGCTATTGACAATGCTGCCCCACCAAAATAAACGTACAACATGCCAAACAAAACAGACGTAGTCATGTTAGGAAAAATCCATAATCAAATACGAATAATTCACTCCTTATGTTCCTCATCTGTCACTGGGAATACTATTATTTGTGTTGTTAAATTTACGTTTACTACACGGTACAACACAACAGCATGTAGCACCTAGCTAACATTAACAGGCCAGTTAACGTTGCAAGTGGACCAATTTAGCATGCCAATGTAGTTTGTGTTTTTTTTATGAATAAACCAGTGTGTGAATAGTAGTAAGCAAAAATACATGAGCAATTAAGGCAAAATGATAGACGAGTGTATTACTTCTTACGGTGAGTGTTGTGAATCCAGCGGCGAGTGCTAACACATTAGCTAACTTTTGCTAGCTAACACTAGCATGGTCGACAGTTGCTAAACAACTTCTGAAGCTAACTACGTGATTTTAAAGGGATTAGTTAGTACACCTGGTTAAGCTCGGAACTCAAGAACAGATGGCTGTATCAGTTTACGAAGTTAAAGGCTTAATGACAGAAAATTAAATGAACCAGTGAGCAGGTGAAATGGTTAAACAAACCTGAAGTATGCGCAGCGGTATTATGGCACACCGGAAGTCTCAACGCTAAGTAAACTCTCTAAAATGTCCGATGTGAAACAATGTCTTCCCTCTGATATAATACAGTATACAATAACATAATATAATATCATACAACAATACAAGAAAACTCACAAAACAATGGGTTTCCTTGTTTTGGGTAAAGAAAAACACAGAGAAGGCTTCCAAAGGTCCTTTGGAGACTCAAATTGTTCAAGGAAAGATTGTAAATCTTCCCCGTTTCATAATTAAAACAATTTGAAGTGATACAAAAACATTGCTTTCTCAAAACCCAGATTTTTTCTCCTTTCTGAATTTCACCAATTTCATCATTATGTATTTTCTATCACAGCAAATTATGGAATCTATTGTTATTGTTGTGGCAATTAATCACTTCAATCAAACGTACTCAAGAAGGCTACTGTCATTAAGTAAACTTTTGAGGTGCTTGTACTTTAGTATTTACATTTTATGTTACTTTGTATTTCTATTCTGCTACAAGTCAGAGGTAAATATTACACTTTTACTCTCACTTAGTTATTTTTGCAGGTATAGACTCATGATCAACCAGATGATCAACAGTTAAATCAGACTTCAGTTACCCTGATTACCACCAATTAAATTCAATCAAGTCATTAAAATGAGTTCCACCTTTACCAACTAGATAACATTTGAATACATAAAGTTGTGAGGCTCAGTGAGTTAATGCGCTGATCCTCGGATCAGGCAAGCCCTGGTCTGGGCATGACACTTCACCTCCTGTGGGCATTGTCCACAGTATTGAGTGTATGTAAGTCGCTTTGGATAGGGCGTCTAACAAGTAACATGTATTGTAAATGTCACGTAATAATTATAATCAAAACATATAATATATATGATTGTGATATAAGCCAAACTGCATAATGAATACTTTTACTTTTGATACTTTAAGTATATTTATATGCCAATACATTTGTATTGCCTCTCTCTCTGTTACATTCACATGGTCTTTAGGAGAAGGCGTAACAGCAGCTCTGAAGTAGCAGTGGTGGCAGGAGCTTTGGTTGCACTGTCATCAGCCTTCATCATAGGATACTTCAGAGGTTTCAAGTTTGTTGAATGGAGTCTAGATATTTTCCATGGTTATTATGCAAACATGAGAGCATAATGATAAAACAAACACAGAAACAAATTGAGTATAAATGGATGACATACATGTAATGATTTATAAAGGGGATCATGTTTGTATTAGAAACCAATTTAATAAAAGATTAAGGATAACTTGTTTGATATGAGACATTCATTATAGGATTATAATGATTTACAAGGGTGATTAGGTGTTTATTGAATGCAGACAGAGTACTGGAAAATTAAGGAAGTGTTCTGTGAGGTTCAGTAGATTTCCTTGGAAAAGAGATGGGGGGCTTGTAGGCATACACACAAAAAGTGTCTGCGAAGTACACACATTCACAAGATGATGAGAAGTCCATGCAGAAGATCAATTACAGGATTTCTCACTGTTAAGTTCACCAGTAACGAAGGAATTGGTAGGCTTGGCAATCTCCCTCCTTTTCCTTCAACAAGGACACTGAACTGTTCAACTTAAGCTCTTTTTATCTGGCTACATTATGCTTTTACTTATCGACATATCTGAGTATTTAAACTAATAATAACATTTTGTATTATATGTTTGAATTCTGCAATAAATGTATAATCTGCATTTAAAGGTAAAATAGTCGTCATTACTTTTATTACTTCTACAAGGATTGTCATTTTAAAGGTAGGCCTGGTGTGTACAACATCTTTTAAGGTGCCTTCAGCTTAAGAATTATTGTATAAGTTTCTAACTGTATCATCGCAGCCTTACCAAGTGCAACAGATCACTAAGAGGAGAGCTGCCGTTAATAAAATGGCTGTTAACATTATTGGGCTCTAGGTCTTTAGCTTGGTGCTATGCTGGAGTAAGCAGGATTGGCGTTTGGGTGTAAGCAGTTAGAAGTTAGGAGGGAACCCTGTTACTATCCTAAATATATCTCAGATCATCTTAAACTATAGGTAAAACCATACAATTGAGAAATGACATCACACCAACACACAACAAACAAAACCATTGATCAATTCTTTATCTCCAAATAGTTGCTGATGTTATTAACAGTAACAGTCTCATGACAGCTAAAGACAAGCAAACTAAACAAAAGTTCATATAATCAATGAATGTTTCCCTGTTTAAAATGTGCCTCATGTGACATGACGTTTTAAGGTTAGTAAGCCAACACCAAATTGATACATATTAGGTAACAAACAAGTGAGTTACTGGTATGTTGCATTTATTTACATTTAGTAAAGCAATAGTGCGCTGTAATCCCAGTAAAATCCTAGCATTATCATTGAGCTAAACAGAATATCTTCGAAATACCAAAGTGATTTTACATTCCACCAAATCGCACATTAATATCCTGAAAATCTAAAACACTTGCAACAAGTAATGTGCTTTGCACTCCACTATCTGCAAAAGAGGTGATGAAACCAGAGGCTACAAGCTTAAAGTGCCCCTTATCACCTAGAGTCATAAGAAAAGCTGGAGCACAACCATTGGATTTATGACAGGCTGACCTCAGTGGACACATGAACTATGACCAAGGTCTCATAACAAGCTGGAGGCAGGACTCTTTCGGTCTTTCAACGCAGCAGAGCTTTGTTGGCAGGTTATTCAGTGTTTCAGACCCACACAGGTGAGCACTCATTCAGTTTATTTGAATATGTGGAATGTAAAGTGGATTCTGAGTTGGGTGACAATCATTAAATCAGATTAAATCACTGCTTTTGAGTCTGATTATTTCAGTCATGTGATCAGATTAAGCTCCAGACTTGATTAAACTCTCGGAATAGTTGACTGACAAGACTGCAAAGTGGAGTTTTTCAATAGACGTGTGCTGGCTTCGCTCGGTTTGGCTCGACGTCCCAGACCAGCACGTAGCTCGCATTTCTTTAACAACAGGGCTACCCGCTAGTGAAGGAGTCCATGGTTATAACCAAAAAACGGCTGCGACTATTGGCCAAATAATCAGATCTATAAAACTGTGAATACTCATTCAATGTCTTACTTTTTTTCAAAATAATAGTCAAATATTAGTAGTGCTGCTTAATCTTTCTACTGGTTTTAAGAACTCCACTCAATTCGCGATAAACACATTCCTGTCAATTCTTCAAAATAAAGGTCCACCGTTATTTATTTTCTACGAGCTTTTATTGTGAAGTCGCAAACCCAGTATTGCTGGGCTTCCATCAGCAGTAACTTGACGTGACTTCTAAAACTGCAGAAAGCGAACGTGAAATAGTGAAACTAAAGCAGACATGTAGAACACACAGGGGCACTTGAAAGAAAGTTTGGTTTCAGAGATTCAGTTATAATTTAGAGTGGTTTGGCACAACACGGTTCGCAAATCCTGGTAATGTAAACGCATATCAGCACGGCATGGCTTGACTCGGTGCTGCCAAAAGTGCCAATGAAAATGCTAACACCTAAACTAATTTTCAACGTCATATTTTGTAACATGTTTACACTAAATTTAACGTGCATAATGATGCAATGCTTGCAGATTATTGAAGCTTTTATTTTATAAATTGCCTGCAGTAAGTTACATTTGATTTCATCATTACTAAACAGCAATAACATGTTCAATCTAACATTTTTTATATAATGCTTAACATAATTTGTTTTTGTCCAGGCTGATCAGCTAGGCTCTGAAGGATCATCATATTTGGTCTATGGTGATCAGTGACACCAGGCAGCAGGTAGAGAAACCCCTGAAGAAAGGAAGCTATCCCCCATGGACTCTAACGCTACCAGAGTGGGCAGCGTGCAGTATGACCGCTGGAACGAGGACAACATCAACATGAACGTCGAGGCATCACAGAATACTTCACAGAGGTGAGACACAGTCAAAAATGAAAAATGTTTAACTGTCATATTACTGAGGATTTCTGCTGCCATGAGACGAAAGCATACTGGGACATGAATGGAAACTGGTGTATGGGTTTTTATGGGGTTGAATTTCACAAAACACAAAGTTAGCCTTTAAAGGGGCCCTATTATGCTCATCTTCATGTTTGTATTCCACTATGACATGTTCAAAAAAGCTCTGATTGGTTAGCTGGCCGGCTTTGTTGGGATTTGTCAACAATAAGAGATGTCCCTCCCCTTAGCCTATCACGTACAATGGGTTGGAGCGCTAGCCAATAGAAACGTAAGTGTAAAATAGTGAGTCACTATATTACTGAAGTCAATAAAGGAGTAAAATGAAGCTGTTTCAGGCAGGGAGGAGGTTGTGGGAGAAAACCTCCCTCTGGAAGGAACAAAGGGATTTTAGCCTTTGCAGACCATTTACATGCATAACAACTTATATTACATACAGCAAAGGGAAAACCCCAAATTACATAATAGGGCCCCTTTAACATGACACCAATTGAATTACAAACTATTAAGCTTTCTAAAACTTAACTACGATCAGAAAGTACTGAATGACAACAGTTGACTTAAGTCTGTTTACCCTGACTCTGCTTCCCTCTCTGTTACTTTCACAGAATCTACAGCAGAGTGTGTAATGGCAGCTCTGGAGTAGCAGTGAAGACGGCCGGAGCTTTGGCTGCATTGGTGTCCATCTACATTATAGGATACGTAACAGGATACTACGTTCATAGGTGCGGATCACTATGATTTTGGATAAACTACGACATTTTAAAAAAGTTTTGTAAATAAAAGTCCCAAAGGTTTATGTGAGTCATCAGAGCAGAAGTCTTTTTGTTTATTTTTCTTCACTTCACTTTCGTCATGTAAACCCTGACTTACTTACTAGTTACATTATTTTGTTTTATTGGAGGAATAAATGCTTCATGGTAATTGCTAATTGTTGTTGCTGCTTTAGCATCAAAAGTCCTTACACTTCTGGGGATTTTCAAGCAACTCCTTTCCTTTCACGAGCAGTCATCAGCAAAAATATCTTATTGTTTTAGGTATTAATTCTCCGTATGATATTGATTCCACAGTTGAAATTCATTTTTGGTTACCAGTTTCTAGAGCTGACTAATGATCTGGCCAAAAGACAAGACATTTGTGGTATTGAATTCCCAGTGTCTTTAGATTATTTTCAGGAAAAGGGTCATCTTCGGCAAAGGTGATGATACTGTTTTTAAGAACTCTGTAGTTTAATTGAGCAGCTATAACCACTGTGGGTGACTCAAAAAAAAGCACTACAAACAAAACCCTTTATTTAAATAAAATGTAGTGCTTTACAACTAATAATGTTACAACAAAAAATAACTAAACTATTGATTGGAAATTGTTTAAATGGATTGGCTCTCAAATGCAAACTAACTTCTGGATTTCAAAACAAATACCATCTCATTTAGCAGAATGTGTTATCTTTGCACACCCCTTCTTGCAGACCTGGACTGGAGGTTGATCTTTAAAGACGATTTTTGTGTTTTTTTTACGATTCACCCATGTATTCCGTCACTGAGCAATACATGTGACTACATGTTCAGAGCAGAAAATGTCTGGTGCATTCTTGAAACCTAAACCTGAGGTTTCAATTTCAAGTCAAGTTTAAGAGTATGTTTTGCTTGTGGCCTTCACCATGGTCTTCATACATGCTACAAAAAAATTCAAGAACCTTTAATAAAAGCTGGGTTAATAATGTTTCATTTACATAGACACATAGAGTCCATGAGGTTATAATTCTGTAATCCATATAAGTGCTGTATTTAGACAGGAGTCTAGACCTAGGATATCAAAATATGCATTCACAACTTTTGAATTCGATTTAAAAAGGGGCCCTTTTATGCTTTTGGGCATTTTCGATTTCCACTAGAGTTTTATATAAGCTTTAATGAATGGTCAAAAAGGCTAAAATGCCAAAGTTCCCTCCAGAGGGAGATTCTCTCCCACACCCTGCCTGAAAAGCCTAGATTTTTTCACTCCCTTGACCTAGTGACATCACAAAGTAACACTCACGCATCTATTGGCTAGCGCCCCAACACATTATATATGATAGGCTTAGGGGTGGGACATTTCTAAGCAGTTGACCAATCACAACAGAGCCAGCAAGCTAACTAATCAGAGCAGACAGTGCTGCTCTCTTTGGAAACACTTACAATTTCTTACAACAACAAATAAAAAGTGTGGCTCCCTCACACTTGTTAAGCCCCTAGCTTAAGATTAACAAGATAGTTAGTTACGTTCAATGAGCATTAGAAAGGAATTGTATAATATTATTATGGAAAGGATACATACGTACTTGAAAAACAGTGAACTTGCTTTAACAGCTGAAAAAGAAGACATACATCAAGTGAATGTCTATGGAATCTTTACAGGTCAGCAGGCTGTTTTAATTTGTGACCTATTTTGTTTTAGTGTGATCCTTTACAGTGCAATAGGCTGGCCATGTAAACATTTACATTAAGGCACCACAAATACTAATAAGACAATGTGGCACATACAAAGCTGACATGCATTATCAGTTGTCAACAAGTAATTTTTATCAAGTAACCTTCCAAATCATGCTAACAACTTCCTATAAGTGTTTAAAAAGCCTCTCTTATCTGAGAACACAATTTGATAATGAGTGTAAGCAAATATAATTCCAGTCACAATAAAACAGTCTTTATAGTCTTACTGGCTCAATCAGTCAATGTACAAAGTCCAATAAGTAGAACAAAAGGCATGCTGTTGTTCATTTAGCAAAGTTCTTATTATTATACACAAACCACCGACGTGTTTATAAATATTTGTATGTTACGGAAGGAATGTATGTTAACATAATCAACTTTTTTAAATTATCTTTTTAGCGCTGATAAGAACAACTCGACCAAAAAAAATATAAAACTCTCTTCTTGGAAATAGTTTTAAAAAGGACATTTACATTCACTAAATCTTAAAGGAAGTTTTGTATTGAGTTGGATGTGAGGTTTGGCAGGACATTACCGCACAGGACAGCGTATTTCCCCCCATATAATATAATGTTATTCTAATATTTTTTAAATTAAATGAACCTTTAGGCAAGTTCATGGTTGCCAATATCGAAATGAAATAATTGCATAAAATGAAAATGCAATTGCATGTTATGTGGAAATGTATGTGGAAATGGGGTTAGCCCACTCCTGCATGTGTAGAGGGGTATCATGCGCAGGGGAAACCCGTCAGTGTGATGTCAAAGCGGGCTGGTGGAGAGGCGGATCTGAGGAGCGCAGGACGGCCAGCTCCACAGCGTGTCTGAACAAAATGAAACATGGATGAGGTCGCCGAAAGTTGGGAGGAAGCTGCTGATAGTGGGGTAAACAATGAAAGGCTTAACATACCTTCACCGAAATGCGAGAATCCCTTTGGTTGCTTCTTTATATTTACAGAGTTGCTTTTAAAAGTTCTCATAACGTGTTTTATGTGAACGACTCCCACGGGCCAACAATGTGGCTAATGCTAGCGTTAGCTTTAAGAAACTTGGCGAGCTAACGTCAAGTAGCTAGCGAGCGAGGCAGGCTTAACATGGACTTAGCCAACTAACTAGACAAGTGACGTTCGCTATTAAAAACAATTTCATATGAAATATCTTAATATAATAGATCATTGGCTAACGGTGACCAGCTAACAAATATAGTTACATGAAGCGCCACGAAACTAGTTTATGTTGAAGTGCCTAGGTTGACGTCGGCTAATGCTAAGCTAGCTATTTATTGTATGGCTAACATGAGAAATGTAACAGAAATGTGTTGATTGAGTATTGGATTACTCATTGGAAAATGAACACATCTAGCACAAGATCCTTCCGTGATACACTATTGTCTCATATTTAATGTGGCATACAATATATATTACTAATAATAAGTCTTAAACTGATTTTCTCCGTGACGAGTAACCGTTCTGTGGACAACGACAAGCAGCGTTGAGAATCAGTTAGGTTGGTCGAAACGTAACTGTCAAAGTGAGAATAACTGATTTTCGGAAGGCCGGTTGACTAACAGATTATTATAACGTGTACAAAAACATGAATTTAACACACTATCAGTAACATACTTAAACGTGTTATGGACTAACTAGTTTGCTGGTTTCCTGTAGTTAACAAGGCCACGTTGTTGTGGGATAATAATTTCAGCCATGTTGTTAAGTATTGGCCCAGGACATGGTAGTTTGTTGCCAAACCGACAGGTTGGTAACATGTCGCTAAAATTAGCTTTCGTCTAGTTTGGCAGACTGTCGATGGCTCGTGACGTCAAGAACGTGTCTCTGAGAAAAAGCCAGCAGCATGTCAAATTAAGTTAAACAGCTTTCAAACCCCATCGTTATGTGGGTTTTCTTTCTGTGTAAAATGCACCCAATCAAAACCTAAATTCATATTTTTCTTATTGGCAACACCAGGCAGCTAGTGTCAGCTAGTTCACTTTCTGTTATGACTTGGCAGCAGTGCTTCTCATGTATAAATAACTTGTAACGTAATCTTGCTTTCCATCCACTCTTTGACTTGCTCACTACCTGCCTCAGTTTTCATTTCTACCCTAAAATTAGTTGGACCATGTTGTTTGTTTTCATGAATGTTTGTACTGTTTTGTCCCCACAGGAAATGGAAAAACGGTTAGAAGAGAAACTCCGGATCAGCCAGAAAGAAAAGTAAGGGCTTATAAGAAACATGGCTCCAATATGTGACTTTTAAAAAGAATTGCTTCGATTTTAAAATCAAAACTGTGTAGTTTCTCTGTTCACACCCTAACATAACTTAAGAAATTTTACTTTTTATCAAGAGCCAATCTCCAGCTCACCATACAGGTGATCTACCATGAATCAACATATTTCCAGGGAACATTAATATCCACATGATTATTTCATCATTTGGTTGGCTATCTACACGAGAACTATTGCAGAGTGAATCCAAACCATTAAGACGTTTTTATAATAACAGAGTAAAATGCAATCAGTAATTAAAACGTATAACTTTAAGGCTTTTGTTCATGCATGTATCGCTAAGCTATTATCAGCTGGCCCTGCCTTTCTTTCTTCATGTCTACTTCCTGTGTCTCATATCATAAATGTGGGTGTCCTGTGTCTACTTCCAGGGAGACCACTAATAACTCTATGCGATCTCCGCTGAAGACAACCATGGTGATACAGGACGACTCCCTCCCAGCAGCCCCCCCACCTCAGATACGCATTTTGAAGCGTCCTACGAGTAACGGCTCGTTGGGATCGGCCTCAAATCAGAACCGGCCTACACCACAGGTCAAGTCTCTGGCTCAGCGAGAGGCAGAGTACGCCGAGGCCAGGAAGAGAATACTGGGCAGCGCCTGCCCAGAGGAGACGCCTCAGGACAAACCAAACACTGACAAGTAAAAATAATCCGCAAACATTTTAACAGTTACTTTATGCTGAAGATCTGATTGCTTTACTGTTTTGTTAGCTAAGTATCCGATTATTTTAGAGTCCGTCCATCCACTTTGTTTGGATTGAATCAGTTTTGTACCACATCTGTCCAGCAGCTGGCACTTGTGGAATGCTGCTGCCACTTATTCATTGTTTCCTCTTTCTCTGCCAGGGCAGGGCGCAATAACTCTACGCTGCCTTCAGAGGACACCCGATCAAACAATCACACTGTCCGGCAGCCAGCCAGCCCAGACGGCACACAAGGGTTCCGACAGCACCGATAAGTTGGCCCTGCCGCCACCCAACAGCTGAAGGGAGAGAGATCAGGAGCCACCAGAGCAAAGACAGCGCTATATTCTTCAAACTGCCTCTCTTCAGTTCCATTATATCGGATAGGCTGCAAGGAACCACAGGAGGAAGTGGAGTGGAAATGTGCTCTCTTCTCCCCTCACTCGAGTCTGTTTGACACTGTGATTATGGACTTATTCTGGACTCACTGTGATGATCCCTTTTAAGAGACCCCCCTCGCCTCCATCTCTACTCCTTCAGCGGCTCAATTTCAGGACGCCCACAAGGCAGAAGCAAAGACTTTAAACAAAGGGCAGAGAGAGAGCAGCAGAGGTGACGGGCCATAGCAAAATGAGATGAGCTGGTATTCGGGCAGCAGCTTTTCCCCAGTAATAATACCAGTCATCACATCACACGTTTTTACAAACATGTTTTTAATTTTTATCTTTTTGTTTTGCTTGTCTTTATCTATACTAGGGATGCTTTGATATCTACAAACATACACCATTAAAACCTGGGAATTAAAACAGTCAATATTTGAGATTCACTTTATTATAATCCTGCAGTATTTATATAATAGGAAACAGTCAAATGTTTTCACCATTGATGGTGAAATAGTCTTGAATTTTGATTTGTCTTTTAAACAGAGACCCCCAGAGGCTGCAGCTTGTTGTCAGATGTCCCGCAGACAGTAAACTCACCACTGAAGCTGAGTACTTCACTGGTACCTGAGCCGTTAACATTATCAGTGCACCCCTAATATATGAAATGCCATTTGTTTTTAAACACTGAGGGTAAGGGTCATGTGTCGGGTTGTATTTCTGACCGGTTCTGTTAACGGTTTGTCTTTTTGTTTTTTTTAATTTAGCTTTTCAGCTGTCTTCCCCTCGACTGTCACACCATTATTTCTATTTAAAAGCAAAAACAAAAAAAAAGAAGACATGGAAAGGAGATTGGGGGTTTTAGTCTGTTTCTAAGTAGCTTTTCTGCCTTTTTTGTACGAGATGGTAGCAATGTCAGTATTTTAATCAAAAAGAACCAAAATCCCATAAAAAAAAATCCACCTGTAAATGTATATCAGTTTTTTCAGATGTCATTGTTCTAAGGAAGCGCTGATAGCAAGTACAGGAAAGGTCGGATGGGGGAATGAATTTACTGCTGTATAACTCAAGCCTCTGTCATATCTCCACCTTGTCAGCAGCGGCGCTCGTCTTGTTCTTCGCTGACGCACAGTATGCAGGAACTCAGGTGCAAGTGAACGAGACTGAATGAATGAAATGAACTAAGATTGTATTTTTCCAGCGGGTCCGACGGCTCAAACAGCGAAATGGCCGTACTAAAGCTCGGGTTGTCAGAATAATGTGCTCTACAGTGAAATGAAACGATGTCCATGTCCCAAGATGAATGAATGGCAGTTAGTTTGTTTTTGTCTGAAATGGTAAAATCACCACGTGCGAGTGAACAGTAACTGATGGTCCTCTGTTTAAATGGAGACACAGCTGTATGAGCCGGAGAGGAGAGACATCCTGTATGAGCAGGACCATTGTGCCCTATAGATGTTCTTTATTTGTTCAAACAGAGAAGAGATCTCAATAAAAGCCATATTCAGTGGTGCACATCATAAATACAAAGTTTATTTTAATGGTTGAATTCAGCTTGTGCCTCCTGTATCACACCTTTACTTCCTGGTGGTTGATTTTCATTGCTGTAGTTCACCTGAAGATATCCGAGGGAGAATTCACGATACTGGTTAGAGATTTTAGTTCAGGAAGTAAAGCAGCAGAACAGGAGACCGATGGGTTTAGCTGAGTGAGAACACAAACTGCCTGTAAATAATGATTTAATAAAATGATTTGCAAAAAATACTTTTATTTTGTCTGGCATGTTCATTGCTTCATATTTAATTTGCAGGGAGTTGCTTTAGTCCAAGGGCTCATATGTGCATTTGAACTCAATAGGAACATTAACAGTGACCACAGTCAGTGTTTTGGATAATCTGAAGTAACAAAGTATTGTTAGGTGTTGCTGTTGGAAATTTTAAATGTGTATTTTCAAAGCATTGAGCGCTATGAATATAATTCCATTTAACTCTTCTGTATTGAAGAGGAGGTAATACATCTCAAAACCTTAAGGCCCACAACCTTTTTTTCTGCATTTGGCTGACCTTTAATTAGCTAAAAACATGCAAACCCACCAGGGCAATATGGATCTTTAACCCCAGGGCCACAATATTAAAACCATACTGAAAAAATAATTATGTTTGATAAATAAAAATGTTTTAATAACAGAGTTTGTATTGTTAAACAAGATGCACTTTTTGGCTTTGGTGACTGGTTGAAGGTAATGCGGATGTCAGCTAAAGTCAATGACTGTGTTATCTGTGGGGGACAGAGATTGATTGAGGGGCGGCCATGATGGGGATTCAGACAGAAGCAGCTTCAGGCGTTTGTACTGTTTCTTGGACTCATGCGTCCCCCGCAGCGACTGGAGACAGTTCAGGATTCCTAGGTCTATCAGCACCTGGGGAGAAAACAGCAACACAACAGTTAACAAAAGCTTTTAGGAATATACCACGCTTAGAGAGACAATTTGGAGTATTTATCATTTATAATTAAAGCGGCCCTGTAATGCTAATTTTCAGGTTTTATAATTATATTTTGAGCCTCTACTGTGACATGTTTACAAGCTTTGATGTTCAAAAGTCTCTTTATTTTTCTCATACTGCCTGTGCTGCAGCACCTCTTTTCACCCTCTGTCTGTAACCAGAGCCCAGTCTGCTCTGATTGGATTGATGTTGTGATTGGTTAACAGCTAAGAGATGTCCCGCCCCTTATGCTTTCACATACAATGTGTTGGAGCGCTAGTCCAATAGAATGGTCCTATAAGTAATGTGAAAGTGTAATTTGTTCACTCACCTCCACAAAAAAACAAATGAGGAAGTTGAGTGCAGCCACGGCGACGAGCAGCATTTTAAAATTCATGTCAAGGAAGTCGTATAGTTGAAGTATTCCACACACGAAAGCTCCGGGATACAACACCAACCAGGTCATCAGGGTGAACAGTACCAACAGTAGACAGAGGAAAATCCCTGGAAAGATAGGATTAAAAAACATGTTGAGGTCAATTTTCCTACGTCATATACTATTTATTAAATATAATATTTATTAATGGGACTGTATTAATCATCTGATGACATGAGCGCCGACTCACTATTGCAGTAGATAGGCTTCTTGTGAGGGTAGCCCTTGGTGACCACCACAGCCATGAGGATGTACTGGAAACCTGACAAGGCAAACACACTGGTGTTCTCCATGTTGGGAAGATTTCCTGCTCCGGTCACTGTTGAATTGAGTGGAACGTACCTAAAAAAAAGGGGAGGGGTGAAGTTTTATCTTGTATCTACACTGTATGTTTAGAGAGGATAGATATATGGGATGGTGTTTGTAGTGGCTTTAGAAACAAATACAATATTTAAGGATATTTTGAATAGCATCTATTAGCCTTTGGTGTCTTGTTACTGACCAGTCCTGTGTGGTGGTGATGAAGAGTGCAGCCAGCTGGCCCAGAATGATCATGCAGGTGTGGATGAAGAGGCTGCCTAGGATAGGCAGGGTCAGCAGACTGGCTGAGGGTCTGCAGGCCTGCAGCTCCGTAGACGGGTCCCCGTTCCCCATAAAGATGGCCAGGGCAGTCACCACAAACATGTCAAAGAACAGGAACTGCCAGTCGGAAAGGTTGGTCTTCTCCTGGACACACATCAAGAAGCTACATGTTTCATTGAAACAATACGGCTACTGAGTGTTTCAGTGTTCGTCAGACTGTGTGCTACAGACATCAGGGCTTTGCTGTCGGCATTTAGAGTTATAGCATGGCTTGTTGGCTGATAGAGGTGTAAACAGACGGTTCAAATCAAACTGTTACCCTCACAATTACACTCACAATATAATTTCAAAACAGATAAAAATGATGTTAACATTAGCAGGAATATGACTTTTTTCCATTTCTAACAAATATTCAATAATGGAAAAAGAATGTAAATATGTTTCATGTTAGCTAGCCAGAGTTGAATATGTCTGATTAAGCGAATATGATATTGTGCATGTGGTAGGCTGTTACTACCATCACAGAATGGCTTTAGAAAAAAGGGGTATTCAAAAATAAAAGGCCCACAATGAAACAAAATGAATTTAAATCTATTATAATCACCGTCCATCTTTCTGAACATAGAAGTTGCCTGGACAGAACTGAAAATTAAAGGCAGCAAAAGTACGCCCTCTTTGAAAGTGGGGGTGTGATCGGGTGCTACTCACTGTGTAGAGTATGAGGACGGTGCAGAACTGGACGAGGCTGTACAGAGCCATGTATCTGAACAGACTGAAGGAGGTGACGAGAGAACATCGGCCCTCTCTGCACAGACAGGGAGAAAAAGATTGTAATATTTCTTCCTCAGCAGACAGTACCCCAGACGCCATCAACGTCTAGCCTTTATTTCTAACCCCCTGCCTCCCAGTCCTCACCTGATGAGCTGCGGCACACAGCTGATGTTCGAGGTCTTGGAAGTAAAAGGTGACGCCACTGAAGCCTCAGCTTCCGACAGGGAAACCCCAACGTCAGCAGCTCTCAGGGCCCCGCAGTCATTGGCCCCGTCCCCACACATGCCTACCCGGTGGCTGTATTAACGGAAGTGGGTTTTATTTACTTCATCTGTAATTAAACATTTATCATGCAACTATTGAAACCCTTAACTTGTGGTGCAGCATTTTAAGTGGATGATGCACTGATACACTTTGGGGCCAGTACTTTATAGGCTTCATGCTCTGATGACGGTCAGATATTTAGACTTTTTCCATCTTAAAAGGGGCCCTATTGTGGTTTTAGGGGGTTTCCCTTTCCAGTAGTGCGCTACATAGGTTTTTGTGCATGTAAATAGTCTGCAAAGGAACCAAATCTCACAGTTTTTTGATTAACAACAGTGCTCTAGTGTACAGCAGTTCCTCTAATGGCCACTAGATGTCAGTTTTAAAAAAACTATACAGCAACAGCTGGGAAATCATTCCACCATTCTCCAGAATTGTATATTTTTTTAGGTTGCTTTTGGTTGCATTTGTGAACAGACATTATGAAACTAAAATACCATAACATACCAGCTTAACTTGACTTAAAATAGGGATGTCATGCCTTGTATTTATCAATATTTATTTTCTATATCACGAGTTAGTAAGGGCTGAAGGTCAATGAGGGTTTGATTTCCCTTAATACCCAAATCGCTGTTTCTCTCTGTATTTCCCCTCTCTTTGATTTATTTTCTGTTCTTTTTGTGTGTTTGCCAGCCTTCCGCTTTTGTGTCTGTACTCACTTGATTTTCTGCAGCTCTTTCACCAGCTGGGTTTTCTGGTCGGGAGCCATGCGTGCAAAAACTGTGGCACGCAGCAAAACCTGCAGTGACAGCATGTTGACACAATGGATCATATCTTTATTCGACCATTATCATCATCTTTGTTGTTCAAAAGGAAGATGCTGCTTGAAATACATTGGGATTGTCAGAATGTTATAGCTGGGATAACAAAGCATACATTACCTTTGGCAAATACTCTGGGAAGTGATCACAGAGGGCAGCAAAGGACTTGCCATTAATAGCAAAGTGATAGCTAAAACCACTCTGGTATAGGCCCTAAAAGGGGAGAAAAGAAAAGCATCAGCAGCAGCAGCCAAAGATTCTCCTCCCATGATTCTGTACTTCATGATTGACAGAGCCTTGATTCTCCTCTTCCCAGATTAGACAACTAGACCAGCAGTGTGCTTGTGTCTCACCTGATTGATGATCTCTGCCGAGCTTTGGGCCCCTCCGTCCTCCAGGCTGAACTTCAGGGTGGGCATGGACTGGGCAGTGTGGGGGGTTGCATTCACGAATATCACCTTATGGTCAAATCCTACCATCCCACAGCTTTTTGCTACATTGACAGCTGTTAAAAGGTTGTCCCCTGTGTGGAGGACACAACATTATGACATTGATAGCATTGAAGCTGATGTCTGCAACTTAATGCTTTTAAGAGGCCCATTTATGCTTTTCTGTGCATGTAAATGGTCTGCTAAGGCTAAAATCTGTGATAGGCTACAGGTCAGGACCTCTCTAAGTGCTTGACAAATCACAACAGTGCTGGTCAGCTAACCAATCAGGGCAGACTAGGCTCTGGTTTCAGACAGAGGGTGAAAAGAGGTTCTGCAGCACAGGCAGTATGAGAGAAATAAAGAGCTTTTTGAACATTAAAGCATGGAGACATCTCACAGTAGAGGCAAAAAACACAAATATTAACCTGAAAATGAGCAGAAAAGGGCCCCTTGAATAATAATGTTCTTGTTTCAGCTATTTTTGTATTTTCTCTGTGTCAATAACCTTGTTAGTTTGTATCATATGTATTCCAGCTCATTGTTTTTAGTTATTCGACTCCGACAGGGCATTTTAGTCTTTTAATCGTCAAAGAAAATCACAATATTTTGCATTATAGTAAACAAAAAACGTCAATTTAACTTAATCAGATCACAATGAACATTTCAGTAACTGTAGTCCAGATGAAATCTCACCTAAGAGAGATTTTGGTAAAGTCTCAGAGTGACAGAGATCGTTTAGTGACGGCAATGTGTTCTGGTCTCCTCATCATAGTCTTAGTAAAAAAGGTTGTTGATCAACAGATTTAGTCATAGTTTTCACTAACACTGCTTAATAATAGAAAAGAGGGAAGGCAGATGTTCCATCCACTAGGGTTCTCTGTCTGCGTCTACTGGTTGATGGCTCTCTTTTAATTGCAGGTGATCCAGGTCGTCAGCCTGATGAGCCGCACCTGGTTGGATAAACAGCCTGACACCATCCCACACTGGACTGACTCCTTAGATTCACATTTGTTAAGATTTGTAATATTATAAATAAATATATGTATATCTCACCAGTGACCATGACGCTTGGGATCTGTGCCAGCGCCAGCATGTTAATAACCGTGGCACTTTCTGGCTTAACCAGATTCTTCATCATCAGCAGGCCGAGGAACTGCATGTCTTTCTCGACCTCTGCTCTGTGGGAGGACACGGCTGCGCTTCAGTAAGACTGGATTTAAAACTTCAGGAGTAGGAAATGAGAGTGTAGAATTCTGTGCCAAGGTGAAGCTCAAACCGCACTTGGTTCTCACCTTTCAATCTTGCTGAAGTCAGTGTTCACGTCTACTGGTTTATAGGCCAGGGCAAGAACCCTGAGGCCTTCAGTGGAGAAGCTGCGCAGCTTGTTGGAGAATTGCGCCGGCACTGAAAACATAATGCATCCCGTTTGGTAATGTATAAGAGGTAGACAAGTGAGACCCAATGCAGAATTTCAGTTCTTCATATACATTATTATACCTTAGATAACAAGTTACTTTACCAGTTTCTGCTCGACAAAGGCTAGCCACCATCTCTGGGGATCCTTTGATGAAAGCGAGAGCAGAGTGTCCGCCGCTGTCCACCGTCACCACGCTCATCCTCTGCAGGGCAGAGGAGAAGGGAAACCTCTGCACGATGGCCACCGCTTTACCGGACTTACAAGAAAATAAAAGAGCAGCATAGCAGTTAGGCATCCGTGGAAACTCCAACAGTAAAAAAAGCACATCACACTCCAAAGCTCAGTACTTAACTGCTGATCTATCTATCTATCTATCTATCTATCTATCTATCTATCTATCTATCTATCTATCTATCTAACACTGCCTGTACAACAGTTCCACAGTGTTTCACAGGGGACAGGACGATAGTAACAATTAAGCCCCTCTGATGATTCTTTACAAGAGGGTCACTCACTGTTGCTTGAGCTTGGAGCTGTTGTGGAGGTCTCAAAACAGCCAAAACTCTGTGGCCCCCAAACTCTGCATCCAGTGGATTCCTGTCTCCCTCCGGCTCCTGAAGGGTCTGGAAATATGAAATACTATGTTAACATGCCGATTTAAATTAACATGTAATAACAGAAGTTCAGAGAGAAATTAAATGTTATGAGTTTGTTTTAATGACAATAGTTGTGATACCTGTTAACAATTGAAAGTAACAATGGACGAAATAAAAGTCATGTTTTACTATTTTGTGTAAATAAACGGTTAATATTGGCACGTATTTACAGATTCCTTAGAGTCCTACTGTTAGTTCATGAACACAGAAGTTAGAAGAAGTTATTTTTGGCCTTAGTTAGATTTGCACTCTTTTAGCGGCTTTTTAGTTTCAATTAGCTTCCTATTACCTTTTAAAGTACATTTGAAACAAGAGACATACCCAACCAGTAGACTCAATCATCTTCAGCTCCAGGGGGTCTCCGAGTGGCTCTCCCCTCAGGAGTGTCACAGTGTGACAGCATGCCAGGCCCGAGAGCATGAGCCCCGGCGGCAGGAGTCTAGGTTCTGGGACCAGCTCTGAGAAACCAGCAGCTCCTCCCTCTATCACTCCCCACACATCCAGACCCTCCTCCGTAAGAGTTCCTGTCTGGAGATACAAACGTACTCGGATGAAAGGCGACTTTATCAGGTCAAGCAGCCGTGACTGTGAATGGACTCCCCCTTACCTTGTCAAAGCAGAAGAGGGAGACCTTGCCGCAAATGTTGATGCGGGGTGGGCTGATGCAGAAGATGCCCTGTTTCTTCAGTCTGTTCTGGGCGTAAATTGTGCCGGTGGTGATGGCAGCAGGCAGAGCAGGAGGCACTGCGATGGTCACAACATCCAGGCACCTAATGAGCAGCTCCATCAAGGTCGACTGAACACATCCACACACACACACAAGTCAGCGACATCACTTTCTACTGTTGGCATGCCAAAAGAAGACAGGAGAGTGGCTTGCACTTACATTTGTTTTGAAGAGGACCACAAAGCTGTATATGGTGCCTAGAAGAGCTGAAGCAACATACAAACAGTTTGTTATTAATTATTAAACTACTGTTGAACCACAGGTCAAAAAGGCCCTAAAAAACATCATCTGAGTAGCACAGCTATAGATGAAGATAACATGGTGTTCCTTAAAATCTGTTATCTTGGTTAAAGCCCTTACCAAAAACACCCAGGATGAGCAGGAACTTGGTGGATTCTTGGTAGAAGCGGAAGTCTATTGGCTGAGGAAACATAATGGAGCTGACCAGGTAACCTTTGGCTGTGAAAAACCCTGAGGATGACATAGAAACAGGAGAACTGGCTTGACTTGGAGAGCAGGCATGACCTTTATAAAACTGCCCTGTGGACTTTCATGGGTCAAAAGGTTCTGCATTTAATTCCTCATATGTCCCAGATAAACAAAAAAAGAGACCTTATTATAGAAAAGCTGCTCTATAGCAAGACTAGATGTCAATGTACTCAGAGTCTCTACTCACCGGTGCTTGTGACCACGGCAACAGCACCGCCGCCCCCAGGCCCCCCACCTTTGGCTTGAATGAGCTGCGTACCACTGAAGAGGGTGTGCCTGCGCTCAGTTTCTGTGCTGAACCTGCCCTCACCTGCTGGCAGCGGGGTTTTCAGGACTGGGACACTTTCGCCTAGAAGGGTGACAACAGGTGAATACAGTGACTCCTCAAAACTCCTCCTGCAGTGTTATAAAGCTGTCTGTGTTTTTATTGAAGTAAAAAAGGGGAGGTTGAGTCCTTTTTTTTCCTAGGCTGAAATGATACTGATTTAGTCTCACTTCAGTTTAGCTGACAGCTCTGAAACCAGGCTTTTTTCGTCACAATTACCGACTTTTCTTCCGTTTTTTGATATTTTGAGTGGTTTGCCAAATCAGATTATTAATTACGAATATCAAACGTCTGTATGTCTGAAGTACCTCATTTACATTCTTTACTCAGGGGGCAAGAAATCAAAGCCTTTACCCCTCACATACCACAAGGTTATATTCTCTTCATTCCTTTGATGAATCAGCACCAGTGTTCATTCATCTTGAAAATCCCTTTGATGGACGGTTTGTGAATCATAACATGTGACATGAACCAAGCTTTAAAGAGCTTTTTTAAAAATTACTTAACCCCACATAAAATGCTGAATTGTATTGAAGTTTTGATGATCACCTGTAAGCATGCTCTCGTTGACCAGACACTCCCCAGCCAGCAGGGCAGCATCACAGGGCAGCAGCAGGCCTTCCTGAGGGATGATGAGACAGTCGCCAGGGACCAGCTCCTCTGAGCTTACACACACCTCCTCTGAGAAAACACACAACTAGGAATCAATACTGTGCCTGTTGTTGCCAGTTGGATTGTAGGACTTCAGCAGAGTTTACAAGTAAACACACATATTGAATGTACTCCCTTCTTTAAATACTTGCAAAATGATTAAAATCTGAGTCTTGCATCATTTACATCCATGTTTACTAACACACAGTCTTCTTCTTCTCTGTGCTTTTTTGTTAAAAAGTGTGGACCAGCTTACAGAAACATTGTTACAGAGAGCTTTAAATAGTCCCAAAGTTCACAGGGTTTCTTTAAAGCCAAGTCCAATGTTTGCTGTACTTTAATGTGCAACTCTTATGAGTTTTTTACTCACTTAAAAAAAGAGGCAAGATAAAAAGGGCCACTGCAGTGCCGCTAAATATGTAGAGATATATAATATGATAACCCTTCAGTTGATTGTCTGAACTTGAGACAGACTTAGACTACTTTTGATATTCCGTGTTGGGGAACTGAAACACAGGTGGTTCAAGAGATGCACCTATTTAAGTAGAACACATGACAACTATTACTTTCTACCATCTAAAACTAAACCCGTGGACAGTCGATGGCTATGAATTAAAAACGTTAACCTCTTACCCAACCCCTGAATTATAAGGAAACCAAGGTGATGCAAAGGGTTTTGTTCATGTTGAGGCACTGTTCTCTCTGCTTCCGTCTTGTTCCTTTTTGAATGTTACACATTTGAAGCGCTTTTTCTCGTTTTTTTTATATATACATATATTTCTGCCTTTATTCCTCCTTTATATGAAGCACATAACTGCAAGACTCGTGTTAGGGCCTATAAACAAGACCGTTAACACAAATAAATTAACAAATCCATATAGATAATTTCCTGAAACTACAATGAATTCACAGAACAAGAAGAATGATTTCGCAGAAACTCACCTCCTGAGCTTCTCCTTACAGTCACAGTTGTGACTAAACGGGCCATGTTGTGAAGAGTGATGCTTTGCTGTGGAGTTATATACAATTTAATTATTAACATCCACACGCAAACACGTTACACACAAATTACAATCAGACTAACTATCCAACGTCAGGCTCACCTTGCGGATCTCACAAAGTGAGATAACGATGGAGAAAATGGAGATAACAAATATACACGTGGCGTAATAATAATAGTGATCGGTTATCCATAGTATGATGCTGAAAACTTGGAACACATAGAATGGGTTGAGGACCTAAAGGAGAAGATAAATAGAGACAGAATGAATGGGAAAGGTTCAATTTGATACTTCACCTGGATTTTCAGTAAAATAGTATTAATGAAAAATAAAAAAGTCTGAGGAAACAGAAAAGTCTTACCTCCTCAAACAGCAGTTTCAGGTAGGGCTTCACAGGCACATCGATAAGGTTGGGCCCATACATGCGTCCCCTGAAAGGATTCATACAGATAATTACTCAGCACCGTCCTCTGAGATTAATTTATTTTCACATTCATTCATTCACTTGAGGTAACTTGGGGATTTTAGCCTTTGTAGACCATTTACATGAACAAAAACCGAAATAACACACTACAGGAAGGGGAAAACCCCAAAAAAGAATAATAGGCCTCTTTAGGGAATTGAGTTAAAAATATTATGGTGAATGATTTTCTCCATATGGCTCAGCCTTAGATTCAAGAATCCTTTCCTACCTTGAGCTCTGCTCCAGGGGACTCAGGCCCGTTTGGAAGCCATACAGGTCTTTGCAGGTCCAGTCCTCATTGAGGACACTGAGGACGAAAGACAGAAAGTTGAATGGTTATTTAAGAAGGAAATATTTCATTATCTGGCTATTTATTGGAAACGTATCTGTGAATGAGCAGAAAGAAGCACTGGGTAATGTCAGTTTACATCCAGTACTCAGTGCTATGATCCCGCTTCCCCTGTTTCAGTACCTGACAAGACAAAAAGCTCTTCTACTGTCCAGCCAGATGTTGCGCAGTCCTTCGAGCAGGTAGTAGCGCAGCAGCGTTTTCTGTCATACAATCATGGTTACTTTTTGTCTGGAAAACAGATTACTCAGCACATTATTCTGCCCAATGTTCCCTGCTCCCTTACCTCCTCCTTTTGCAGCTGAACTGTATCTCTCGATTCATTTTCCTCAAGCCCAGCAAACGATTCCAAACTGAAATGGACAAACCAGGTAATTAGAGCCTACATAGTTTTCCTTAGGCCTTTACAACCGTTTTCTAAGATCTGGGCATAATGTTGGGATACGTGTTGCTTACCTGCCTTCCTCCATCTCTTCTGTTAGCACCTGTACCACATGCTGCCGGCCAAAGGTATCCTGAGGGAAGAAACGACACAAATTATTTTGTGATTGCTGGAAAAAAGGCTTTGACCTGAGTACAACACAGAAAACTGCCATAAAAACTGTCCTCTTTTCCATCTTACACTAACATTCACACAAAGTGATCAACATGTCATGAAACAGAGGCAACAAATTGAATAAAGTATGGAATCAAGTTGTGATTATGCTTACTTTAACTGCACTTGGTTTAAGAGCTTGATATTTGCAGATATGGCATCTATGCACACAGTTACTGTATATGTTAATCCATCTTTCAACCCAGCGCATTCAACAGATTGCAAACAGCCTCTGGAATAAATACTTATTTGAAATGTGTGAAACAAGACTTTTAAAAACCTGTTAGTTAAACTGTGTTTTTTTTTTAATTTATAAATTGCTAGCCTTGAACAATTTTGGGAAATTCACCTTTCAGTGCAGGTTTCATTAAAGAACATTAAAGGATAATGTGACAAAGTGAAACAGGTCAAAAGCAATTATTCCAAGAACAATTCCAGTTGTTTAAGATGGGTTTTAAATAAAAGTAGGAATAGATGTATTTTCTCACTTTGATGATCAGAATATCTGCCAAAGCCAGGGGGCAGGTGCAGCAGCGGGCGAGGACAGCAAGTCTCGGGCGCCAGTGAAATACAATCAGGAGGAAACCCAAGGACAGCAAGGCGGCCACACGACACAACCACACCCGCCAGCGCACCCACTTATAGCCCTGCATATCCTGTTGGAGCAGAGGAGTCAGACAGTCCATTCAGATTCAAACAAAGGTTAATTTCCATTTCCATTTATCTTTTGAGCACTATCAAAAGCCAGCTTGTGATAGCGGCTTTCAACACAGACACCCGAGCATAACATTACAGAAACTATTGTAAAGCATTGATTTCTCCTTATCTGCTTGTATAGCAAGTAATACATACGTATACTTTAGATACAGCTCTATATCTAGAGGTGACTTTGCAAGACTACACAGCACATCAAACAAGTGAAGCAAACCTAACCCTATCCTTGGCAGTCTGTTAACAAACACTGCAAATCGTATATTTGTTCCTTCTGTGTGCTTGATGGTATACGATGGTAAATTTAATCTAAATGCGTTTTCTCTCATGTACATTTTTTACACATACTTATTTCCTTTTACTTGTTTCTACTCCACTATATTGCAAAGGATTATATTGTACTTTTAAAGCTACTACATCTATTTGATATATTTAGTTACTTCTGAAAATCAAATAGTACAAAACATATCCAAGAAATAAATAACGATGAATAATGATGGATCAATATGACTTCAATAATCCCTAGATAAAATTCACAAGATATTCAACAGCATGTAATAATAAAATAAGCCACACTTATCAGCTGCAACTTTACATAAATATTTAAAATGATAATCGGTTATGATCCCTGACCCTTACGTGGGGATCAGAATTAAATGAAAACTACCTTATTGTTAAGTAGCTAAAATAGGCTCTTACTCTAATAGCCACCAAAGTTATTTGCTACTCCTGCAGAACCACTACTCTAGATACTTTAAATTCCCTTTGCTGACTCTGACTGCAGGACTTTTACTTGTAACAGAGTATTTATGTAAAAGCTCTGAGTACTTCCTCCAACACTGCTTTCTCGTGTTCAAACGTATTTGCTACACGTTTTATGTTTAGCAGAAGAAATAAACCAGATAAAGTTCTTACCATGTGCAAGTCAGGACAGACCAGGGGGTCTCGTGGACAGGGTGAAGGGAGTGCGCTGTGCGTCTCCACCACACTACCTACAGAACAGCAGCAGTGTTTAAATGGCCTTTACATCACAACACACACCCTCAGTCAATACTCCCAAAACACACACTGCAGTCCTTGTTTTACACGGCAATAACCTTTCACAGGCTTGTTTGAATCTTTATTTTTGAACGATTGTTTATATACAATGTGGTCTTATGTAGGTGGGCTAAGGCTCTGTGCCAACTTATCAGACACCCTTACAAAAGTACAACACAACTTTTATATTCCGGGTCAGTGTGGTTAAAAAAACGTTTCAAACCAGCAAATCCCTCTACAAACAACCCCAAATTGATTATATGATTACAAAATGAACACACACTCTAGGAAAATAAGGGAGATATGATATGGGAGGCTACCGTACAAATGAACACACCTGTGTTAGACGGAAAAACTGGGCTCGGCTAGAACAAATTTAATGTCTGCGGAGGAGAGTAAAATACCTCATAAAGCATTAAACTTTTACCATACATTCATTATAAAGTCCACATATATTGCAGTTTAAAATAACCGAGGAGATAACACATACCTTAAAGTGGTATGTTGTATTTGTTTGAGTAGAGAATCGCTTCCGCTTACGAGGATTTGAAAAAATGTCCAAAAACAACGCCTGTCCTATTAAAATCACTTTTTGAAAATATAAACCTAGCTTACCGCAACATTTGCTAACGTCAAGTCGTTAGCTTAAGTCCAGAACAAATATTTCCTCCAAATGATAAAGATAAAGAGTGAGTGTAGTGTGCTAATTCAACTGCCTCGGCTGTTGTCCTACTACCTGCGGGCGTGCAGTGTCTCGAACGTCTGACACCTGAGAGCTCAAACTGTAACACTGCTCCACCGTGTTTTGAAAGATTCTCACACAATCACTCCCACAGCCGCTTCTGATCACAAAAAAATACGAGAACCATCACTTGACAACAATGGTCGAATGTAACTAAGTACATTAGAAGATTGGTAATGCTGCTTCGTTTATAAATGCTCCAAAGCTATGGAACAAAATACAGACATCAGGGAAGTCTGCTCGATAGAAGTCCTTTAAAAAAGAAGAAGCTCAAAACATATTTGTAGAATTTAGCCTTTTTAGGAACCTGACTCCTGCTCTCTGCTGCACCTTCTCAATGCATTCCGTTGCACCTTCTCAATGCATTCCGTTGCATTTCAACCTGTCACCTGATTTTGTGTTGTACTTGCACTACCCTCCTTTTAATGCACCATTTTCGTCGTACCTTTAATCTAAATGTACTTTTTACGTATATTCTATTACACTTTGAAATGCAATTATTGAATGAAAGGTGCTATACAAATAAAGCGTATTATTATTATTACATTTACTCAAGTACTGTACATTTATGTACTTGTACTTTACTTGAGTATTTTCACATTAAGCTACTTTATACTTTTACTAACATTTTAGGCAAATGTTTTACTTTTTACTCAACTATATTTATTTTTATAAATTTCGTTACTAGCTACTTTGCATATTTAGATTATTAATACAAAATAAAAATCTGCTAATATCATATACTATTATAGGTTAAGCTACACAGTAGTATATAAAGTCAATAAATATACCCCACTCATACCAAGTGCAATATTAAAATGATGAACACATACATTCAATATTTGGCATACTTTTGGTACTTAAAGTATATTTTGTTACCAACTTTTTTCTTTTACTTAATTTAGAATGTTGGACGTATTTTAAAATTGTAGTACAGTACCTGTTTACTGAAACATATTCCAATTATAGTTATATAATGGACATGGACATAAAGTGCAGACTTTCAGCTTTCATTTGAGGGTATCCACATTCAGATTGGATGAAGGGTTTAGGAGTTTCAGCTGCTTAACAAGTGCCTCCCTCTTTTAAAAGGGACCAAAAGTAATTGGACAATTGAGTCAAAGGATATTTCATGGGCAGGTGTGGGCAATTCCTTCGTTATATCATTATCAATTAAGCAGATAAAAGGCCTGGAGTTGATTTGAGGTGTGGTGCTCGCATGCAGGTGAAACAAGCCATCCTTAAGCTGCGAAAACAGAAAAAAACCCATCAGAGAAATTGCTACAATATTAGGAGTGGCAAAATCTACAGTTTGATACATCCTGGGAAAGAAAGAAAGCACTGGTGAACTCAGCAACGCAACAAGACCTGGAGGTCCACGGAAGACAACAGTGGGGGATGATCGCAGAATCATTTCCATGGTGAAGAGAAACCCCTTAACAACAGCCAACCAAGTGAACAACACTCTCCAGGAGGTAGGCGTATCAATGTCCAAGTCTACCATAAAGAGGAGACTGCATGAAAGTAAATACAGAGGCTTCACTGCACAGTGCAAGCCACTCATAAGCCTCAAGAATAGAAAGGCTGGATTGGACTTTGCTAAAAAACATCTAAAAAAAGCCAGCACAGTTCTGGAAGAACATTCTTTGGACAGATGAAACGAAGGTCAACCTCTACCAGAATGATGACAACAAAAATGTATGGAGAAGGCGTGGTACAGCTCATGATCCAAAGCATACCACATCATCTGTAAAACACGGCAGAGGCAGTGTGATGGCTTGGCAATGCATGGCTGCCAGTGGCACTGGGTCACTAGTGTTTATTGATGATGTGACACCGGACAGAAGCAGCCGGATGAATTCTGAGGTGTTCAGAGACATACTGTCTGCTCAAATCCAGCCGACTTGATTGGGCGGTGTTTCATAATACAGATGGACAATGACCCAAAACATACAGCCAAAGCAACCCAGGAGTTTATTAAAGCAAACAAGTGGAATATTCTTGAATGGTCAAGTCAGTCACCTGATCTCAACCCAATTGAGCATGCATTTCACTTGTTAAAGACTAAACTTCAGACAGAAAGGCCCACAAACAAACAGCAACTGAAAACCGCTGCAGTAAAGGCCTGACAGAGCATTAAAAAGGAGGAAACCCAGCGTCTGGTGATGTCCATGAGTTCAAGACTTCAGGCAGTCATTGCCAGCAAAGGGTTTTCAACCAAGTATTAGAAATGAACATTTTATTTTCAGTTATTTAATTTGTCCAATTACTTTTGAACCCCTGAAATGAAGGGATTGTGTTTAAAAAATGCTTTAGTTCCTCACATTGTTATGCAATCTTTTTGTTCAACCCACTGAATTAAAGCTGAAAGTCTGCACTTCAACTGCATCTGAATTGTTTCATTTAAAATTCATTGTGGTAATGTACAGAACCAAAATTAGAAATACTTTGTCTCTGTCCAAATATGTATGGATCTAACTGTATGTGTTGTCAATTTGATGGCACCAACAACCTGACAAGGAGGGCAGACACATGAACATTGTTGTATAGTAATAAACTATCAAAAACGCTGACATTTTTTATTGTTTTACCCTCCTTTCATATGAACAATGTGTCTGAATCCGAATAAAGTTAATTGCCAATTAAGTAACAGCTAATAAATACAATACAACTATTGTGAGAAGAATAATAATAAAACACATATGTACAAAATGGCAGTTGCAGAGTGCAGGTTGTGCAAAATGTATAATAGGGGTGAGTGCAAAAGTAACATCAAAGCCACCACACATTAAAATAACTTCAAACAATTAGTTGAACATCAAGTCATCATTAAGGTCATAGTTTTATCATAGTGAGAAACACAAGAACACTTATATATTATTTGTGTTTACTTGCTGTTCTTGCACATTGTTGACATTCATCTCCATACTTGTCATAGGTCTAATACAGTGTAATAATGTCAAAGCTTATCGAGCCGAATGTAATTTGATGCAGGTTATTTTGTCAAATCACAAGCTTGCTTTGTTCCAACTAGGCCACTCTCTACCAAAAGTTGCAGAAAAAGGATCAGGCAGCCAGAAAGTCCATTATCTTCACATTGATTTGGATTGGAAGCCAGTTTTAAGTAACATTCACATACCTCAGCTAAGTAGACAGTACAGACAAGAATTCCAGGCATCCAAAATCATCAATATCTGTTTTTGAATGACTGTTGTCCTAGGCAGCACGCTACAACTGTTAAAAAAAAGGGACTTACACAAGGAATATGTTCCAAGAAAAGATAGCCTACAAATACAGCTATCCTGAAGCCAAAAACCCAGATCTGTCAGTAGGGCTCTCCTTGTGACGCTTGTGATTGAGCACATTACAAAAAACATAAATGAAAACACACAGCGGTGCTTAAGTATAAATCGTAGCAGAATTAATAATAGTAGTTGTTTGCGGTAGTAGTGCTTGTATTAGTACCTTGGTTAATAGGGCAGTAGAGGTGTCTGTGCCTTATACAGACGGGGACAATGTTGCTAGTGGGGCTGCCCGTTCGCTTCATGATTAGTCCACTATTTTGGTGGTTCGGTTTTAGTTGACTAATGTATTTTGTCCATTACTAATATAAGAACCGTGAACGCAGCAGTAGCAGCAGTAGTATTATCCAGGCAGAGTTTAGGAAAATGCTTTTGGTTGTTTGGGAGAGGGACGAGGCAAATCATGTGTAAATGTATCATTGGTGCTTGAGTTGACTGCCTGAACTAGCTCGCAGGCTTTGCCCAATTAGAGTTAACGGACTAAATATTTATTTAGTTGGGAAGAGTCCTAGAGTCTTATAATTCTCATTCCTCACTACTGTATTGAGAGATCCTCAAATGACAATGTGCAATTGAGAGCAAAATAACTGCTTGGCTCCAGGCCACAGGAGGTATGAAGGGAGGACATTTTTATTCTTAATCTACTTGAAAAGGCCCTTTAAACTTCCCTTTATGGTTGTTCTGACTTGAACTAAACAATAATAGGACAGTTTTGTTCAAATGCAGTGGTGTAATGTACATTTACTCAAGTACTATACTAAAGTATATTTTGACAGACTTGTACTGAGTGTTTCAATGTTTTGCTACTTTGTACTTCTAACCCACTACACTAATTTAGTACCTTTAGTTACTTTGCACAGTTGGATTAATAATGTGAAATATAACCAGCACTTAAATAAAGCTTCAGTTACATCTGGAGTAAATTCACAAGCTACCCTGCAGCATACAAAGTCACTAAAACTAGCTGCACCTTTACCAGCTTTGAAGAACACTTTAATGATCAATAATTATAATCAAAACATATAATATACATTATTCTGAAATGGGCCAATCTGCAGAATGAATACTTTTACTTTCGGTGCTTTAAGTATATTTTTGGTGCTAATACTTCTACTTTCACTTCAGTAACATTTTGATGGCAAGACTTTTACTTGTAACAGAGTATCCCAACTCTCTGGTACTTCTACTTTTACTTAAGTTCAAGATCGGAGTACTTCTTCCACCTCTGCTAAAATGTAGTGCTTATGCTGTCACAGGAGTTAAAGCACAGGTGAAATTGATAACAAATCTTTATTGTTGTTATTGTAAATATTCTTCTCTCTTTTTGCACTATCTTATTTATCTTATTTGCACCATGTATGTTGAGTTGTTGGAGGAGCATGGGACATAAGATTTTCATTGCCAACATATACGTTGTATATGCTGTGCATATGATCAATAAAATCTTGAAACCTTGAAATCTACACTGGCACAGTTCTAGCTTTTTGACATTGAGCCAGCATGCACACCGGGACCTCATATTTGTGATTAATATACCAGTGCTTTTCCTACTGTGAAGTTCAAGTAGCTGTCATTGTTAGAGGGTACATTGCTAGTGGACATTGTTTTACTGAGCAAAAGTAGCATAAGACAAATGAATATGAGTTTGAAGCAGATTATTGTGCAAGTCGCTGCTACCTTGTTATAACCCGCCGGTCAACATTTATCAGCTCATAACAGACACATTCACATCACCACCGTTATTGGCTCAATGTTACCTTTAGCTTAGCAAACATCTGTTTAGCTACAGTCTGCTCTCGCATTCAAACACTTACCACGCCTTTCCATCCTCTGGTCACGATGGCAGCTTCCACATGACCTTCTCCCACACTAACCACAGCGGAATAACCGTCTGTCTCCTGGCCGGGCAGAAAAGCTGCTTCTTTCAAAACATTTTTGCTATCTCAGCTAAAGACTGATACCATCTACGGGAAGTCGCGTGGCTCAAAATAGTCACAAGCGTCTCGTGTCTTTCTGCGGTCTATGCAGCCCCTACTTGTTTTGCGGTAGGTCAATTGTATCAGACGTTAGCCTACTTTTGACCCGTAATGATTACTGAATTGTGATATAGCAGATTATGTAATATATCCCCTTGTAAAATATAGAAATCAGCGAGATTGACGTTGACAAACCAACATCTGAATGGTTTTGCCAGTTATAGCCTTAACCTATGCAAATTCCTATTGAACTGTAAAAAAAATCATAGCTCTATCTGAGGCAGCCTTGCAAAGTGCTGATAGTTTATAATTGATGCTTTACACCATGTCCTAAGGTGTTTTTGCTTTTTCATAAGCAGTTTATAAGAACAACTGTAGTGTTGACAGTATTCCCGCTGGTGTTTATTACCCATTTTCATCCATTTATCTTTGACCTGCTTTGACAAGTCAACATTTCTGCTGCTTTAACAGTTTTTATGGCATTGTATCAATCCAACATTGTATCAAATAATCTGCTTTTTTCCTGATTCAAAATAACATGTATTCAATTTCCATAATGGTCTTTAATGAACACATAATGAATTATTTACAGTACATTGTTTCATGCTTAAAGAATAAATACAACAGAGCTTAGAATTTCTACTTTGCCGACAAATAGCAAGAAATGTATTCCAACATGTTTCAACATTTGGCTGAACTGTCCTTTGCAGAACCCTTTTCACACAAATTCCTGTCTTTGTCTCCTTTATCACCTCACACTTATACAGACATCCACATATTCATGTGTTACACTCTCATGAAAGTGATAAAAATGTGCTAATGTAGGCTAAATATCACCGGGTGGGTTCTTATAATCTTCTTGACTTTTGTCAGTGATTCTCAGATCCGCTGGATGTTGACATGTTTATGAAGCTGCTGCTTTCTTCTCTTTGTAGGTCGCCATCATTTTCTTGATCTCTGCAATGGCCTTTCCTGGGTTGAGTCCCTGCAGAACAGTGAGTAAAACCAACAGTGAGAAACTAAAAGCATGTTAACCTTGCAAGAGAGTGTGTGTGTAAGAGTGGGTTTTTTTTTTATACCTTTGGACACGTCTTAGTACAGTTCATGATAGTATGGCAGCGGTAGAGAGAGAAAGGGTCCTGAAGCTTAGACAGACGCTCCTCAGTGAATTCATCACGGGAGTCTATCATCCACCGGTATGCCTGTAGGATAATAAGACACTTTTTCATCTGTTTGCTCCATCATGAATCATTCTTGCAAAGATTTTTTAAAATCTAAAATAAAGTAAAATAGACTCTGTAATAAGTGTATGATTAGAGAAGGCAAAAATTATCATGCTAAATGTTTAAGAGCCCCTATTATGCTTTTTGGGGGTTTCCATTTTCTGTCGTGTGTTATACAGGTCTTTGTGCATTTAAATTGTCTGCAAAGGCTAAAATCCCAAAGTTCCCGTGGTGATTAAAATAAAAATGCCTTGTGGTTGTATTGTCACCCATCAAACCTCTAAAACCTGTCAATGTTAAAATAAAAATAATAATTTCCATGCTACATATCTGTCACAAAAGTCGCATGATACACTCATGACTACTTGCCATGTGCTTTTGCTCGGCGCCCCCCTCAGGTTTAGCTTCACATTGTTCGCCTCCCTAGTGAAAATGATCTAGCAACATGTTTACTCTCTGGTTTGTAATGAGCATTACGGGCTCACATGGCTCCTAGTGTGGATTTTAATTCCTGTTACATTTACTATTTGAATTAACAACAAGCATCTCATAACCAAATATGATGACCCACCTGCATTAGGACAGCAGGTCCCAGGTATTTGTCTCCATTCCACCAGTAGCTGGGACAGCTGGTGCTGCAGCAGGCACAGAGGATGCACTCATACAGCCCGTCCTGTTTGGATAAGAACACCGTTATTACACAGGCATATTACAAAACTAAGTGTGATTATGCTCATTGTTTTCATTAGTAATACAGAGGACACGGGTGGATCTTACAGTAAGGTTGGTTTATTTACCAGTTTTTGCCTGTCCTCCACCGACTGGAAATACTGCTCCTTCCCTTCCTGTGCTTCATCTTTCTTCTTCAGGTAGGGCTCGATGGATTTGTACTGTGCGTAGAAGTTGCTCATATCCTGGTGGAAATCACAAGAGGGAGAACTCACTAAAACAGCCAAATAAATGCACGATGTATGATTTTATTATTCCTTTCTTTTAATTCATGCTACCTACACAGCACTTTCAAATATAGCCATGTTAATAATGATTCTACACTTGCAATACTTACAGGCACCAGATCTTTGACCACATACATGTGCGGCAGCGGGTAGATTTTGGTCGGTTTGCTCGTGTTGGTGTCAATTTTGTTAAGGCATGCTAGTGTGTTGCCTCCATTTATGTTCATGGCACATGAACCGCAGATACCTGAAGGGATACACAATAATCAAAACTCAATCACTGAACCTAATCCAAGTCTACTAAACAAATACATTGTGAGATAAAGTTTTTTAGGAGGAATTAACTGCTACAAACCCTGAGAAAAGTAGCATAAATCAACATAAAATGGAAAAAAAATATGCTCTGGACTGGTAAAGGAATTATATAAAACAAAACATATACATTTCAACTGAATGTTATACAGTCTTATGTATACGATGAATCTTCAATTCTCTATTTATGTATGGAACCTTTATCTTGGATCTATGGCAATTGTTTACATTATTATGTGCAAGCTGTACCTAGATGTATGTCTTACCTTCACGGCAGGATCGTCTGAATGTGAGTGTGGGATCAATCTCATTCTTGATCTTAATGAGGGCATCCAGAACCATTGGACCACAGCTAGATCAGACGGAACAGGTAAATGGATTATGAATAGATCAAAAAAGAAATAAACAACTTGTTCTGAGGTGACAATGTTCTGTTCATGGACCTGGTTTAAGACTCACCTGTTGAGATCTATTTCATATGTCTGCATTCGTGGTTTGTTTCCAGCACTGTCTGGGTCCCAGCGGTAAATCTGGAACTTCTTGATCCTTGGTTCGGGGGCAGGGGCTGCGGCCGTCTGAGCATGCCGTACCATCTGTAAAATAAGGGGCAGTATACACGAATCAAATAGAAGTATCAAATGAAAAATACTTATTTTTCATTCCTTATACTCTCAATAAAATAAATAGCTATGCAAGCAAGTGTTATGTACAAAACACCACGTCATAATGTGACCTAGCTGCTGTTTACATGAACTAAAGGCTAAAATAAGACTAGGTAATTTTAGCCTCTGAGGATACACATTTTAATGCAACTCATACAAACAACAACAAAACATACACTTTATTTGCATTATACAATCCTAAAAATGACCAATTACTGCTTTAAAGTAGGAAACTTACATAATAAAGCTAAAGTACCACATCACCAAAACAAACACAAAAATAGTTTTAATGAAAGCCTTTAAAATCACATCATGAATTAAAGATGTATTCTAGATATTGTAAAATGTTGAATATGCAATTAAAAATATTTAAGACACACTTTTAGATAAACCAAAATAATATGGTACATCATGTTTTAGCTGTTATTGTTACACAATGTGCATTAGAAAGGGAAGAGTCTCCCCCTAGTGGTAGTATGGTTGAACTTCCATTAAAGTGTTACATCACTTCGTAGTCTTTGGTTACCTAACTGACTTTTTAGGGACAATGAAAGATAGACTTCAGTCAAATAACTAAAACATTTCTAAATAATTATGAGAAGTAAACAAATATTTTGTTTCCAAACTGCTATAAACCTTTAGATTTGATATATAATCCTGAAAGATGGAATAAGAGGGAGGGGTTGTACAAAGGCTCAGCTCAATCACAATGGACATGTTAACTAATAATTTAATAGAGTGATAATGAAACGTAGACTAATTTATGTAAACACTCCACAAATGATTAACAATTTACAGTAAAGCCAATACCATTTATACACCTAGCCAGGGAGAGCAGGGTGAGTTGTTACGTGTCGTTGTATTACAAAACTTAGAATTACACCGTTTGGGATGATTCACTGTTGCTTAGCAAACACTTAGCAGTCAATAAATCCAAACAAACACCTAATTGCTAACATACACACTTCTAAAAGTAGCCCAGGAGGCATTTCTGCTGTAATACTATGTCCTTGACCAATTTCATAAAGATATGTTGTACTCACCACCATCATGCCAGAGTTCCTAATAGCCAAAACATTTCGATTTAGGATCCCACTAACCACCGACATCTTTAGAAATATATTTACTGTAAAGTCTACAGAGCAGACAGGACAGCTCACTTTTGTCTCAACTACAATCTACGTAATTCTAAGCCCCGCCCTCTACGTGCATCCACGTTACTTGACGTACGCAATGATTGTTGCCTTCACGAGCATCCACCAGGCTCTTTAATCCCGCTGTCAGACCACATCTGGTACGCAGATATTAACGTTACTGGTCGAAAATAAACATAAGCTTCAAACTTGATTGCGACACAAGTAATGCTTTATTATAAAAACAATGCTAAATACATATGCTTCACTTGTTTGTTTCGTAAATGTAGACCTAACCATGAATATTCTATATATCCGATAGCACATGAATACACCATATGCATGAGCCTCTTTCACGATTCTCATGCTATAAACGAGGGTCAGTTATGTACGCATAGAACATTCAGGGTTATATTTGTGCAATACATTAAAACAGGTTTGTGATAATAATTATTCGAATTTTACTTTGCCCCTATAGTCCTTGCGCTCTTTTTTTTTTTTTAAAACATGTGTTTATTTAAAAAGTTGTTTAACCTTTTGCTGAAATGTTTCCATTTTTGAATACATTTTAATATTCAAGGTTTTATTGGTCATATGCAACGTATGTGTTGGCAATGAAAATCTTATATCCCACAACTCAACATACATGGTGGAAATAAGATAAATAAAATAGTGCAAAAAGGTCTCTGCATTTGACCCATCCTAGTGTTAGGAGCAGTGGGCTGCCATTATGTACGGCGCCCGGGGAGCAGTGTAGGTAACCAGTGTCTTGCTCAGGGACACCACGGTGGCACTTGGTCTTTTGGGGACTTGAACTGGTGACCTTCCAGTTCCCAGGCCAAGCCCCTATGGACTTTGCCACCACCGCCCTGTTGTATATTGTATATTTTTGTAAATAATTTCCTATTTGTATTAATATTACATTTTCAGGCCATCTCAATTAGGTTCTTTAGATCATGCAAGCATTTTTACTTAATGTGTCCTTGACCCATCCACTTTTTATACATGTTACATCACACATACAGTAAGCTGTTGTTACTGATTTACCACTTATGTTTAGTCAAAAATAATATTTACAGTCCTTTCTAGAGCCCATATCGTTGTCGGGCAATAAAAGAGATAGGAACCACTCTGCATAATTGCAGTCTATATGTCCATGTATGTAGTAAATGTTAGGACTGCCAATCTGTTCTCATTCAATATGCATGACATTGCCGGTAAAGAGATGCAAACAATAAACTATTCAGATGGTAATAAATGTGAAGGTCGGGGGAGAGACTTCAATTACTTATATAAATTGTAATTTTATTAATGATCTTTCTCCACATGGTCAATAAAATCTAACATTCATGATTTTCCAGATTAGAAATAACTTGCACCTCTCAATATATTCGTGTACATAACCTATCACGCGGCCCATACACTTGCACTGGCAAAGATCACAAAACATATGGCACACACACAGCAGGTATTACCAGTAGATTACAAATATTGTCTAGTGTTTTTAATTTCAGTCTGGATTGTGAAGCATGTTCAAGTTTACTTGCATTTTGAAAATACACAGACATAACAAAAATAGGAAAGAATACACAATGCAGGAAGAGGTAAAACACCGCAACCATTGGGTTTATTTAAAGCCTCCATCTAAATAACGTTAACATTTAACATTGTTTAAGATAAATAAAGATTAACATACATAAAAAAATATGGCTGCGTAATAGTGATGAGAAAATAATAGATGTATTGGAGAATCAGGCGCAACCTAAAGCTTGTATTGTTTGTTTTCAAAGTAAAAGCATACAAAAAAGCAATACGTGGAGTAAATATTTAGCATTTCAATGAACAATCATGAGTTGAACCAAACCAACATCTTCGTGTAATAATAATCCAACAAGGTATTATTTGAATTTTCCTTTATGTGTCATTGACAATTACCGTAAAACAGAATTTAATTAATTTGTACTTGTTTTAGTTTGAAAAGTTTGGCCGGAAGTTCCGTTCACCTGTTGTTGTACTTGATTAAGAAGCATGGGTAGACCACCGCCACAGCACAGGCTCTGAAACCCAAAAGTACATACTGTTGCTCCAACACAATTGAAGCAGCATGTCGTGGCTCTTCGGCTGGTGGAGGGGCTCCGGTTCGCCGACGTTGGAGGAGCAGGTAACGGCTGCAGCAGCTGAAGGAGCCGGGGGAGCAGCAGGAGGTTCAGGGGGAGGTAGACCCGGGGACAAGTGGAGCAACTTCGACCCGACTGGGCTGGAGAGAGCTGCAAAAGCTGCAAGGGAGCTCGACAAATCACGTGCGTGCTCATTTCCCAGCATGTAACAAAATAAATAGATTAATTTCATTGTTTCTTTTCTATTTCCATTTTGTTGTAGTTAAGACAGACTTTCGCATGTTAGTACGCTCTGTTCTTTTCTGATGGGAGTTCATCGCGTCGAATTCCATTAAAAATGTCAAGCTAATAGTGAAATGTATAACTGCCAAATGTCTAGACTTTAAATGTTATGTTTCATAGTCGCTGCTTAACTTTTGGGTTGAATTATTCAATTCGGCAGACATATCTCAAAGTTAGCATCACAATATAGATAGCATTTTAACTTTTTAAGCTGGTTTAACTCTTCCAAATACTGGAATCCAAGGTCTCGCAACAGTTTTAAAACAATGTGTTCTGTAACAGATATTTAGTTTAAAGAAGTTGTGAGGTGCGTGCAATTTGGGGGTCATTATGGCTTCTTTGTTCTCTTGTTTGAGGGGGAACAGAACAAAGCAGTCTACTGAATGATTTGCCATGTTGCACATGTTTGCTATAAATGTACTCGCCTGTTTGACCTCCGCACAATCTGCAGCAAAGTTAGAGAGCTTTGGGGGGCGTGTCAGGGAGCGCAGATGGAACAAAGTGTCCTCGAGCGCAGCCCCTCACCTGTCCCATACGTCACGGCCTTCATGTCACTATATGCATATGAACATGCCTACTGCTGTTAACTGTATGGGCGTACTTTTGCACGTGAAGAACACACAGTACACTTTTGTTTCTTTCAGCGTCTCATATGTCTGTTCTGTACACACTGACAAATGGGTCCGCATCTTGTAGTGGCAGTTAAAAGCACATTATTCTGAATAAAGCAACACCACTTAGGCCTACTGCTTTTTTCATTTGTACAGGTCATGCCAAAGAAGCGCTTGGTTTGGCTCGTATGCAGGAGCAGACTGTACAGCTGGAGCATGAGAGTAAATTGAAAGTAAGTATTGATGTAGGAATTGTAACAGGGGACTCTATATGAGTGTATGAACAACAATATTGTGTTGGTAACTGATATTAAACCCTGATGTCAGCAAACATAACACAACCAAACTCTGCAGGAATATGAGGCTGCTGTGGAGCAGTTAAAGGGCGAGCAGATACAACTCCAGGCCGAAGAGAGACGCAAAACACTGGTAGAGGAGACAAAGCAGAACCAGGCGGTATGGAATTAACAAAAAAACAAATTCCACTAAGACAAGTTTCAACTGCAACACATGTATATATTTTATATAGAAATGTGATGTATTATTTTCCGTCTCACCCCCAGAGGGCACAATATCAAGATAAGCTTGCCAGACAGAGATACGATGAACAGCTCAGGCAACAGGTAAACCTTATTAAATTAACTCTTGAAAAAACAGGATTCCTGGAGGAGCACTCATCAAGTTTTTTATTTTTTTTATTTGCAGCAATTTCTCAATGAGGAGAGCCTTCGCAAACAAGAGGAGTCAGTCCTAAAACAGGAGTCCATGAGAAAAGGTAGAAATAAAACCAATTTATACAACATTTATCTACTCATAATTTGATGTAAATCATCTTTATTGCTCTACTTTAATATGCAATAAGTAGGATTTGTGCTTCTCTAAAGCAAGACCGGTCATGATGTATTTGCAGGCATCAATAGGGCAACCCAGTGGAGTTTCAAGATAAGACAATACAATATATTAACATTATTCTAATATTGATTGAAGTAGTGAATTAGCACTTTATTAGACATTTATATTGGTTCTCTGCTCTAATTTGCCACGATAATCCTTTAGAAAAAAAAAGTTTATCGATCAACGAAACACAAGGAACTTAAGAAAATTGTGTGTTAATTCTGTAGTCGTAGGGAAAAAAAATGTTATATGAGGAGTAATGAATAAAACAATAAATAAGGAAGTACATATTTTTGGGAAAATGTTGAAGAAAATAATTAAAGATGCAAGAATGCAGGAATTACAGACATGTTACAAAATACAAAGGATTTTTATACATGTTATTTCTTAATTTATATTGTTTGCATTAACATTACTCACTACGAAAAATAAAAGGAGAGAAATAAATACTTTTTATTTATACACAGTAGGTTGGCTGACGCTATACGCTCTTTTAGACGGAAACACTGTTAATGTTACACTTAGAAGTAAAACAAGAAGAACAGCCGGAGACATGAATAGAACATAACAAGAGAATATAAACAATTGAAATGCTTACGTAATAGACCCACAACTATAAATAATTCAGTAAATGTGTCTGCATTTTAAATTTAAAAAATGATGTCCCACGTTATACATGCCATTGTCTTGAAAATATTACTTATTTTATTTCAGTAAAAGACCACTCTAATGGCAATAAAAATACTATATTACTAAACCACTTTAGTTCTCATATTAGAACAGTCAATAAGCACAAATAAACATTACTTTTCAATCTTGTGACATGTTGTGAGGTTATTCCACAATAGATCAAATGTATAGCCCTGTCAGAAGTGGTCATAAGAATGTAGTTAATAATGTCTGCCTCTCCTCCTCCAAGCTACCATTCAACATGAAATGGAGCTGAGACACAAGAATGACCTGCTCCGTATTGAAGCGGAGGCCAAGGCCAGAGCCCAGGTGGAGAGGGAGAACGCAGACATCATCAGGGAACAGATCCGCCTGAAAGCTGCTGAACACAGACAAACTGTCCTTGAATCTATAAAGTGAGGGCAAAATGAATTTCGTTAATCCTCAGAGTAACTGGCATGCTATCTCCTAATATCTCCCTCAGCTGCATGTGAAATTCCAGAGGGCCACAGCAAGCATGGATTCCACATTGGAGGCAGTCAGTGTGATAATTGTGTTTTGTTCCCGGCAGGACGGCAGGAGTTGTGTTTGGGGAGGGATTCAGAGCTTTCATCTCCGATGGGGACAAAGTCACAGCCACGGTAAATCCATGTCAGATCTGTCGCACTTTCACCACAAGAGGACTGCACAGGATTATGTGTAGCTGTGTTCTTCATGCCGTACAGTATATTTGAAGATATTTGTGTTGGTCTATCCACAGGTTGCTGGGTTGACTCTGTTGGCAGCAGGAGTGTATTCTGCAAGGAATGCAACAGCTGTAGCAGGTCGCTTCATAGAGTCTCGTCTGGGGAAACCATCACTGGTCCGAGAGACCTCCAGAATAACTGTTGTGGAAGGCATCAAACACCCAATCACGGTCAGAATACATACTTATTTCCATGTTTTCACAAATCATTTTGTGGTTAATGACCTGCTGATAAAATTAACCTTTGTTTTCTTAAGAAGTAGATGCAGGCAGCATATAAATGAATGCATTCCACATAGAGATTATTTTTGTTTAATTTGAAAAAGCTCTGGAGTCTCGTTTTAATTGAAGTATTTAAAAAAATCTCCCAAAATCAGTTTTGACAACATTTGAACACAACTATAGCAAAGCAGAATAAAAAAGCGTTAAATGATTAATGTATATTATGGCTAAATTATATAAAGATATTTATTAGACACAATAATTATGACTGTATTTTAGCCATTAAATGATTTGTCACCATACATTATTCTAATTTTTAGACAACCAAGCGTCTGAGAAGCAGACCTCAGGATGCCTTGGAGGGCGTGGTGCTCAGTGTGAGTCATTTACCCTTCATGTTTTTTTCTTATTATTAATATCTTTTCAATTCAACACTCGCATGCTCTTTTTATGACTTTGTGAAAAATGCTGTCAATAAATTGTTGATTACACAGGCCAATTTGGAGGAACGAGTAAGGGACATTGCCATCGCCACTCGTAACACCAGGCAGAACAAAGGCTTGTACAGAAACATCCTGATGTACGGACCCCCTGGAACTGGAAAAACACTCTTTGCTAAGGTATGACTGGATTTTCCTTTCTTTTCTTTTTGAAAACGTTTTATCAAGATTTCTGATACATTTTGAGTATATTTCTTTCATACATTAAAGATGGTGCCCTTTTGTAAAGCAGTATATTTAGTTTAGTTGTTACTTAATATTTTAAAGACTGTTCTGCATTTCTATTGTTCCTTTATGGCCTCTCTGTTCCTTTTTTAAACAAAGCTCCTTATGTTGCCTTACAGAAACTGGCTCTCCATTCAGGGATGGACTATGCCATCATGACAGGTGGGGACGTGGCACCCTTGGGGCGCGATGGAGTCACTGCCATGCACAAGGTGTTTGACTGGGCCAGCACCAGCAGGCGAGGGTAGATCACTTTATTTTTCTCCATTAACACTCAATAAATTAGTGCTATTATCTGCTTAATATTGACTCTGAGAGTTCATTAGTGTAGACTGTATTTTGTGTTGCATACAAAGCTGTTCTTGTCTTGCTGTTCTGATTAAAGTTAGGGGATTTACATTAACAATGGCAGTTTTTTAAGCACATTCCCTTTGATGTTCTCTTATTCTCTGCAGCGTCTTGCTCTTCGTGGATGAAGCCGATGCGTTCCTGCGTAAGCGATCCACAGTGAGTTCAGCTGCAGTGCCACATGCATGGTGATGATGCCCTGTGTTTTCATCATATATTCATGAGTCATGATTTTTGCATTGCAGGAGAAAATCAGTGAGGACCTCAGAGCCACCCTGAATGCATTCCTCTACCGCACTGGGGAGCAGAGCAACAAGTCGGTATCTTACGTGATTCGCTGTGCATGGCTGGGCGTGAAAAGGTCATTGCCATGAATAAAAAGGTCACTGGCTCGGTCTAAGTAGGCTCATTCTCTCTCTTCAGGTTCATGCTGGTGCTTGCTAGTAACCAGCCAGAACAGTTCGACTGGGCCATTAATGACCGCATCGATGAGATCGTAAACTTTGGGTTACCTGGTCAAGAAGAGAGGGAAAGATTGGTGCGCCTGTATTTCGACAAATTTGTGCTGGGTCCTGCCACTACGGGGAGACAGTGAGTACACTTATTGTATATAAACAGCTACTGCTGCTGTTCTGTAGCAGAGGAGATTATCTACTGCAAATAAAAGCTTTGGTCCCTAAAGGTTCCATTACTTGCTATCGATGCACAATGTTGTATGTTATGTGTTGCGTCCTGAAAACAAAGTGGTGTCTGAATCTTTACTTATTGCTTTATTAAATGTTGTTTAAGTCCTCTGGAAGTTTAGCACAGAAGCTGTCACAGTCGTATCCGGCAGTTAAAACCAGTAAATTTACAGAGGATCCATGATAGCAAACAATTGAAGCTCAAACCTTACCTCCTTACCTCTTGTGCTTTAACTCAACAGGAGATTAAAGTTGGCTCAGTTCGACTATGGCCAGAAGTGTTCAGAAATTGCAGTGCGAGCAGAAGGCATGTCTGGTCGTGAAATCTCCAAACTTGGTGTGGCCTGGCAGGTGAGTAGAACAGTCTGTTGACACAAAATATGAATCTGCCTTGTAAAAAATTCTAAAGCAAACCTTTTTACTGGTTTTGTTTTCCTTGAAGGCTGCCGCATACTCCTCTGAAGATGGAGTTTTGACCGAAGCAATGATTGACTCAAGAGTTGAGGATGCCGTCAAGCAGCATGCACAGAAAATGGACTGGCTGCTTATGGAAGCAGGTGCGGGTGTCGGCAAGTTCGGTGTAATTGTCCCCAAGAAAATGGCTGCAGAAGTCACAGCCCAGGAAGCTGCTCCTCTTGCACCAACCGAAGATACAACACCAACTATACAACAAGTCCTTCCCCTCATCAATGTTGTGGGCAGCGCTGCCCAGGCAGAAGCAGCCGCTCTGCCTACAGAATTAGAGGCAGAAGCTATCCTTAAAGAAGCAGCCACTTTGGTTAAAGAAAGTGAAGCTATTGCTGTAGGAACTCCAGGCTTGCATGAAACCGTTGAAACCATTGTTGAAACAGCTTCTGCTTCCCCGTTGGTGCAAGAGGTTGAAGCCATTAAGGACCTAACTGAGGAGGTTGTTGGCACAGCTGTAGCTACAGACACTGTGGTCCCTGAGGGGAAAGATGTAGTAGCTGATGTTATAGGGACCGAAAGTGTACCTGCTTCTAGCGCCGAAGAGACCGTTGCTGTGAGTAAAGAGAAGCCCTCTGCTGATGTAGCTGTGCAAGAGACTGAGGCCATTGAAGCAGTCAAGGAGGAAAAGGATGTTCTAGCACACTCGGAAACGACAGTCGCTGCTGTTGCTCAGGAGGAGAAATTAGATGCCGTCGTCTCTAATGTTGTCCAGGAACAAGAGGCTACAGTCGTTGAAGTGTCCCAAGAGACTGTTGTCCAAGAAACTGAGTCCGCCACCGTTGCTGGTGTAGACTCTGAAGCCACTAAAGCTGCCGAGGACGTAGCAACTGATGCAACAAAGGTTGCAGAAGAAATCGCAAGCAACGTGGCTCAAGTGTCTGAGTCCCTGGCAAATATTGCCAAAGAGGCTGAAGTAATAGCGAGTGATGTGGCCAGGGTTGCTGATGCCGTAGCAACCGTCAGTGAGGAGATTGAGGCAGCAGTCACCAAGGAGGTCGAAGCGCTGGAAAGTTCGGATGTCAAGGACTCAAATGAGGTTTTGGGGGAAAGTGTGTCTGAAACATTAGAGATTACTAAAGAGGCCCAAGGGGTTGTGACAAATGTGATCAAGGAGTCCGAGATTCTTGCTACAGAGCTTGTTAAGGAGGTCGAACCTGTGATGGCTGAAACTGAAGCCAAGGAAGCTGAAGTAACATCTGCTGAAGTTTCCGAGGAAGCTGAAGTAACATCTGCAGAAGTTTCCAAGGAAGCTGAAGTCATAGCTGCAGAAGTTTCCAAAGAAGAGGCGAAGCCAGCAGCGGTCTCCAAGGAAGCCGAGGTAATGCCAGAAGAGGTAACCAAGGCAGCCGAAGTCACAACTGAAGAGGTAACCAAGGCAGCCAAAGTCACAACGGAAGAGGTAACCAAGGCAGCCGAAGTCACAACGGAAGAGGTTACCAAGGCAGCCGAAGTCACAACGGAAGAGGTAACCAAGGCAGCCGAAGTCACAACGGAAGAGGTTACCAAGGAAGCTGAAGTCCTGACAACCAAGGAGGCTGACACTGTCACTACAGAAGATGTGAAACTTACCGAGACTACTGAGGTTGGCGCCCAAACAAGTTCAGCCACTGAGAAATCGGCTGCATCTCAGACAAGCACTGAAGAAGTAGAAACTGAGAAGCCTGTTTCAAATGAACAAAGTAGGGACGACAAGGACAAACCCCAAGCCAAGCCTAGTCCAAAAAAATGATCACTTGAAACTGCTGTAAACACTGAGCTTATGTGTGAAACACTTACTTTGTAGTCTGTCTGCTCTTCTATCGAAATGTTTAACACAATTACTGTGGATGCCAACATGGTAATAGTTTCATTGTGGCCTGTAAGTTTGCAAGAATCTGAGTAAAAGCATTTGTGGACCACTTCAATTGTCAGACTATTGTGTTTTTGCTTTCTTTCTTTCTCTCTTGTGATTGTCATTACCGTTTTAAAAATCTGGCTGTGTGACACTTTAAGAATGTGCCCTCTGAAAGGGTAGTTCTCATGTGTTTGCTGACCAGTACTGGCAAGAGTTCAAAAGCACCTCTGAAAAAAATGTACATTTCTTTCCTGGCACTTAGTAAGAGCACTGGTGCATTTGAGACCTGTCCTTGACAAGTAATTATTTTACCTTTTCATAAAATCACTGTGGGTTCTGCTGGCCGATTATTTAAATGAAGTCGAGCTGCTCTGTAGATCCAACAATGCTCAAGTAACTCAAATTATTGTGTCTACTGCTGCTGAAATGAGGGTGTTTGACACTTTTGCTATAGACCCAGGTGGCTGTTTGACCTTTCCTCGCAGATGTGGTGAACAATAAAAAAAATAAAAAACTGCACCATAGATGCAATCAAATTCTTGACAGCATCAAGAGACAACTTCCAAATTGTTTGCTAATGAATATTTTTCTTTTGACTTCTCTCAGTTTTATAATGTTAATGTAATTTTAACATCTGTAACTTTGAAACTGCTGGTTGGGACAGTAAAATAGAAGAACACAGGCTCATTACATTATTGTATTACAAATTGTAATAAAATATAGGGCTTGACATTCAGAGATTAATCAGTGATAATAGGTATGAGTTTCTGATGTGGTTAATCTTTTCAAAGAATGATGGAACTGCATTCTGATTAAAGAGGTATGCTAAAGAGTATCCAACCAAAAGAAAAATATTCTTTTAAATGCCCTCCCTGCCACTGCAGTGTGTCATATCCCGCTTTTGGATAATAGTGGAGGGCTTTTCTCAGTAGCATCAGCATGCCACTGACATTGTTAGTCATTTCAGAAGTGTTGTTAGTCAGTGCTGAGGAAATTTCTGTCAGAATAATAACAAACCAAACTGAAGTTGTCAGCAGGACCTCTCTGTATAATCTGCCTGTTGTTGCTGCTCTGAAATAATCTCTCGCTATGAGAATGTGTTCCCATCTTCGCTCACAGGATTGGAGTGACACAATCAAACATCAGAGGTCACTGTTGTGCTTCAATGGCACTTTTAATAAAACAGACATTTCATCCTCACAACAGCAATGTCTGGACAGAGAGGACGAGAGGTGGCTGGGTGAGGGTTCCCTCTGCTGATAGGCTGGTTGCTCCTGATAAGTGAGAGGGAATTGGATAAACAAAATTGAACTGCGCTGTTGAGCACAGTGTAGGGAAGATGGAGGGGTGTGTGTGTGTGTGTATTGAACTCGTCTTGGCTGGCATTTATTTCTCCTCCTGTGTTTACTAAAAGAATGATAATATAGCAAAGAGAACCCCGACCACAACCGAACACGCTCCCCTCCCCCTCACATATTTACAGGAAAAAATTAATACATTCAGTTAATTCACTAAGTAACAAAGCTATTTAATCTGTGTTTTAGCAGAAATCACATGGTTTCACATCCAGTTTTCAAACAGACTCGTCTTCCAGTTCCATTCCTATAATCTTTAACCACACAGTCCATCATTTAGGTTTTCTATTGAACGACTCACACAAAAATCCCCCCACGCACCCTCTTCTTAATGACTAATAAATCCCCCTTGCCTGTATTTATAACTATGTACAGAAGCAGCAATCTATCATCACAAAAACCCACCCAGCCACCACTCGTTCGTTTTTCCCAACGCCAACAAAGTTCCAATCCCACCCAATACAGGAAAAAAAAACAATTCTGACACCCGTCTTTGCCGCCCCATTCCATACGTTGCCCACATCTTACCCTGTTCTAAAAGAGCATGCCAAGTTTAACAATGAACACAGAAAATGTCTCTATACAGAAAAAAACACCCTTAAAAATGTTTCTTTTTCTTCCTCCTCCCACGATGGTGGACATGGACATTAGACAAGATTTCAGTGGCAACAAATAATCATGTTGTTCCATTTTGGGATTTTTTTTTTAGTGCTGACGGGCCAAGTTTAGTCATAAGAAAGTGGTGTCACAGGGTTCTAAGGGGGTCATGTTGTGAACAGTGGGAGGGCAGTTTTCCAGGGTCTCTGAGGCAACAGTTGGCCAAGGGGCAGTTTGGGAAAAGGGGTGAGGGGTTTTGAAAAGGAGAGGAGAATAGGGAATGGGGTGAAGGAATATTTTTTTTGTTATTTTTTGTTTTTAGAGTCAGAGGTGGCGGGGACTAGGGTGGCCGTTGTGGTAGAGCTTCTGCTTGATGTGGACCATGTTGCCACTGGAGTCCTCCAGCTGTCTGAGCTGGGCTCGGCGACGGAGGTCTCGAAGGTTGCAGAACTGGGGAAGCCATGACCAGGACGGGGTATCTGGAGGATGGAGCAGAGGACAAGATGGTCAGAGGAGGTAAGTGTTAGTGTGTGATCAATAGCTGTGTTTTAGTTGTCTTTCTTTACACTATATTTGCCAAGCTTTATCCACCTCTGATGATGGATTTGCCAATGAATTGGTTGTCTTTTGAAGATCGTTACCCTTTCCAAAAAAAACTGAGCAAATAATCACTGGGTGACTCACAATTTCAAAGACACGTATGCAACTTTAAGGCAAGAAATACAACATCTACGTATGAGACAAAATGGCAAAAAAAAGTCTTTATTACAGCAGAAATAAAACCTGGAGTGTACACCACTATAGAGTGCTTCACGGAGTTGGCTCCATAGTGAGGGTTTTAAAAATACATGAGTCCTGCATTTAGCTTTGAAAGAACAAACTAAAACCCAATTGAAGCTTAAAAGCCTAGAAAGCGGGTACCTGCAAACAAAGTTAATGGCAGTGTATATAATACAATGTTTATTTTCTAAGGGTTAAGGTTATTTATAGCCAACATTTTGCACCGTATCACACTCAAAATAAATTAATGATACCAAACAGATGCATAAAGCCGTGAACCAAAATAAGTATGAGTTCTTTTTAGGCTTTTATTTGAGAAGTGACTGAGATAGGCATGTGAGGGTGACATGCAACGAAGATGCCACCAAAAATGTAACTTGGGAAATTACTTTAACATTTTACTTTTTTGCTTTTATTTGACATAACTAAGTCAGTATGATAATAGGAGTCTGAGCATTGTAAACACAAAAACAGGAACGCAGGCCAATTCTTGAATGACAAAGAGAAGTAAAAAATGCTGTAGAGTTCAAATGTCTGCAGAAAAAGAAGGCTATCCCCTCTGCATAAATCATGCAACGAGTATCATTAATATATGTCACAATAAATGTCACATAAACTCACAAGTGGACAAAGTTTAACTGCTGTGTATGTGGTGTATTGGAAACAACATTGCCTTGCTTTTCTAGTTGTGCATAAAAGAGCAGTTAAACTGAATGCATGATTTTGGAGACTCAGCCTGATGAGGCACTCATGAGATCAAAACACACAATAGTGTAAAATCCTTCTTAGCCTGGTTTTCAGGCTCTAAATCCAGTTAGAGGCAGGCAAGACATCAACAACCAGGAAAATGAATATGTATTTTAAAGTTGGGGTAGCCTGAACTGAATTACAGTCCTCATTCTTTAAATGCCCTCCCATACCCTCCAAACAGACCAAAATAGCCTTACGCAAGAGACTCATAGTAACCTGTACATACACTATCGATTTCTATCATCAACAGTATCAAGAACTGAACTGAATTCTCTGTGATTTAGGCATGTTTTCTGTGATTTGAGGCCTTACAATATCTGCAAAGCGCTTTAGAGATTGATAGAAAATGTTGGTAAATATTTTGCCTTCTGCTAATGTAGCTGTTAGCTAGCTGTAGCTGTGAGCTTTGGCAACAGTTAAACTATTAGCAACATTGTCTCCAGCTCTAAAACACTCTGTTCATATTGTCAGACTCTCTTTTAGATGAATCTGTCTTCCTTTGTAAATTGCTTTGCATAGTGGTAGCGGTTGTTGCCAATGTTGGCATACATAGCAACTTTTCCTGCAGGATATATTTGACTTTTGTTTAAGGATTACACTGAAGGGAAATATGCGCGCCTATGCATTTGTAGAACAGCCAGTAGGATCCCTCTCTCTATGAAATGACCTTTAACTGGTCAAAGTCCCCTGATGTCGGCCAGATTTTCTAAAGCCGTAAAACAGAGCCAAGAGGAGGTGCAGAAGTCTAGTTTTCGCTTAGGTCACTTGAATGACAATATACTGAAAAGTTATTTTTGAAACACTACCCAATGATGTAAAAGAATGCCTACTGTAGCTTTAAATACATTTCAAACCATACATCAAATATCTTCCATGAAACCTTAGTCCAGAATATGACCCAGAATCAGATGAATAGATGTTTAAAAGCTCAACACAGACCTCAAACTAGAAAAGCTAATGTTTGACATCATACCTGTAAAATCTTGTAATTCTGGGAAGTAAGGATTAGCTTTTCACAGTAAGGTCAGATGGACAGTGACGAGAGGAAAGAGGAAAATTGAAATATTGGATGAGACAGTAAAAAGCATCAATCTCTTCAAGTGCACCATGATGTTGCCCTTGATTTTTCACATTTGTGTTCGGAGCTGTTGCACATGTGACCTGCATCTCGGCATCATTTATTTATCTACAGTCGCAGGGATTTTACAGGCGGAAGTGTTAAATAGTATCTGCTTTCTGCAGCCAACGTGCTGTACATACAGAGCACACAGGCCTGCCGAGAAATCAGCCATCTGACTAGAGTGGGGGTGTCATGAATGCGGGGTGTATGATGTGAAGAGGGGAACGGCGGCGCAGATGTTGGAGCTTGTCGGGTTATAAACCGGAGCCGTCGAAGCGTAACCGGGTCCACAGAGACAGCAGAGAGGAGAGAGGGGAGAGCCCCAGACAGCAAATCTAGAAGCAAATGGCCCTGCTACAGGATGAGCAAAGGGAGGGTTGGTGGTGGTGGAGGTGGAGGTGTTGGGTGGAGGGGAGGTGAGGAGGGGGGAGAGATTGTGAGTTATTTATAGCTGTGAATGGGCATGCTGTCCACAAGGACTGCTCTGAAGGGTATCCAAAGGAAAAGGGGCAACGAAGACAGATTTATCTCATTTGAATAAAAGGATGGGGATGGAGCCGGGAGAAATGGTAATGCTACGGAGAGAATGGGAGGCGGAGGCTCAATTGTAATGCTCTTTTAGAGGAAGGGGGGTGGTACTAACGCCAAGTCATCGTTTTCCCCATTTTTGTGTTCTCTCTTTCTCCGGTGTCTTTGCAAAAGAGATGGTGGTATCAAATGTTTGCAAGGATAAGAATGGGGGGGAAAAAAGTAGTTGCATCAGGAAGCGTTGTAAAGGAAATAGCTTGGAGTAGATTCAATAAGCGGAGGGGGAGGAGCAAGAGGTGGAATTAGGAGTGGGAAGGGTGGGGGGCAATAGGAATCAATGTGCATCTCAATGTACTGTGTGTGTGTGTGTGTGTGTGTGTGTGTGTGTGTGTGTGTGTGTGTGTGTGTGTGTGTGTGTGTGTGTGTGTGTGTGTGTGTGTGTGTGTGTGTGTGTGTGTGTGTGTGTGTGTTTTATGTGTGCTTTCTTCACTTGCCATTCCAGCTGCTCTCTCATTCTATTTATAGATACGGAGAAGAGAGTGTGTGTAAGTGGGGGTGGGGATGTGACAGCATCTCCATCCTGCACCCCCAACACACTCACACACACACACACACACACACACACACACACACACACACACACACACACACACACACACACACACACACACACACACACACACACACACTCTTCCCTGCTATGTCAGCCTCACCTTCACTCCTCATCTGGGGGAGGCTAAACGAGTCTGCCCTAGCATCAACGTCACCATTTACACACACGCACGCACGCACGCACGCACGCACACACACACACACACACACACACACACACACACACACACACACACACACACACACACACACACACACACACACACACACACACACACACACACAGAAAGGGGCATTCCCTACAACAAGAAAAATCCTATATCCCCCACTCTCGACTGCTGCTAATAAATATGGATGGTCTTTCGTCTCTGGGGGTGTTTTTTATGATGATGTATTTTACACTGTTGTACTAATGCACTGGAGAAAAAAACAGCATTGTCTGACTTGCTGCTGCAAAACCTTCCACACCTCTGAGCAAAAGCTGCATATATCAAAGCTTGAACAATTCACACCCCTTGTACAATGTAGAAGCTCATAAAAACACCTGAAATCCAAAGACTACATAATGTTTTCTATCCTAATAAATCTATTTGTGATTACAGAAATAATAACTTTTAGTTCCAACATTGCTTCATACTTTTTTATCTGGCCCGAGGAGCTATTCCATGCAGTCCAAGTATCCAGGCCACATTTATCACCTACTTTATCCTTAAAACTGAGGATCCAGGCCACCTCCACAATACAAGCCTGACACAGACAGAGCGCAGACACATTAGTCAACCTCAAAATCCTATTTTTAATAACCGTGTTGCAACATTCAGTAACTTTAGCTTATTTGTGCGAAATGAAGGCAAAAACTTTGCGAGTGTTTCCCCCTGGGTTTGATTCTTCCTAGAAAAGCCTGTGAAACTGGCATGACCGTGAGAAACTAAAACACTTTAATCCAGGATGCTAATACTCATCAGCGAACATCTTGCTAGTGCAACAGAGATGAATCCACTGCGTTGTCTCTTCTACAGAGCACCAGACTATGAGGGATTTCATGCTGCCATGTCATGATTTCACACTGCTTAGCTTTAGCCTCACTGAAAGCCTTTCAATGTTGGTGAGCTATAAACCACATATTATGTCTCATTAAATCTGTTGCATAGCTTCTACTTTACTAAAATAACATGCATCGTTCATCCGTCAGATAGATCGGGTACAGAGAAAGCGCTGACGGGGGACAGGAAATTGGGGAGCAACTATCACACTCTGTTGGATTTAAGCACATGGTATGTGGGAAAGTAGCTTTCACTAAGACACAGCAGATGGTGGAAGGAAAGTCATTTCTCTCTGTTTCTCCAGCCTGGTTTGAACCAGTCTTACTAGCTACTGTATTTTAATTCAAATATATATGTATTTGATATCACAAAAGAGTATTTAACGTAATGTGAATTGACACATGCACACACCTAATCTTTGAATTTGCGGCTTTCTGCACTCCTGTGAATGTAAAAACATATAGGACGTGTAAATTAATGCTATCCTGTTATGGTAATGCACCAACTGCATGTCTTTGAACTGCAGCTACATTTAGAGAGTTCAAACCAGGAATGCCTTGCTGCTGTGTAACAGTGCTACCCACTTAACCACTGTGCAGTCAAAATGTTCTCAATGACCAAGTTTGACACGCATGACATTTCTGGGACATCCAGCTACTGCTGAAGCCAAAGTAATATCATTACTGAGTAAAAGGCCATGCACACCCATAGCATTGGCGGATTTGGAGACAATGGGCCCCTGGGGAGAGACATGCAAAAGTCCCAACTACCTCTCCTACATAGGAGCAAAACACTCAAAAGTATAGTTACTTTACATGTTTTGTGTCTCTGTAGTTGTTTTGTAGTGTCTCAATGGGGTTATTTTGTGTCTCTATGTAGTCTTAGGACGCTTGAGCTCCTCGGCCCTTGCCAAGTAGGACTATAATCAATCACATAAATTATAGCATAGCTCGCGCACCTTCAACCTTATCAGAGGTAAATCAGAATAGTTAAAAATGTGTGTGTGTGTGAACAGCTTTTAAACCTCACACTGGAAAAGAACCAAGACAGTGTTAAAATTAATAGTAACACCTTTGTGTTTCCTACTATCATACGTACGTCAACATTTCCTGGAAAAAAGGCCTACACATTATATAAAACAGATGTACATCTTTCTGAATCCACGTTTTCTGTCACCATGAATGCATAAATTATCTCCTGACTCAATCACCTGCTCCCATTTTTCAATGTAGGCCTTGCATTTATCAGCCTTAGTGTATAAAAAGATCAAAACTGATTTTCTATAATTAGTATAGGGTTTATTAAAGGAATAGTTGGCCATTTTTGGAAACCTAAACCTTAGCCAAAAGTTATATGAAAAGAAAAAATACAGCTGATGTCTGTGCATGGAGCTAGAGGCAGCAAGTTGGTGGCTTTGGGGAAACAGCTGGCGTGGCTCGGCTTAATGTTTAAATACCCCAAAAAGCACCTTTTAAAGCTTTGTTTTCTTTGTAAACTGTATCTCATTTGATCAGTCTGTACATATCCCAAAATATACAAATGAGAATATTTGGTTTAACAGTTACATACTGAAAGAATGTCCTTGCCAGGTGCAGTGACGCAGGTGTCTTGTTGATACCGTGGTAAAGTCAAATAAAAACAAACACTTTGATTTTCTTTCATCCTAGCTCAGCCTTTCACAAAGTGGACCACTATATATGAATTGGTTCTCTGATATCAATGTAATGGTTAACTTCATTCCTGATAAAACATGTTTTTTACTTGTGGCATCCCCCAGGGGTTTATCTTGGGTCCCTCATCATTTTCTATTAATAGCCTCTCCTTGGGGTATATCACAGCTGACCTGCTGTTTTAAAGTCCAATTAAGCCTTGAATTATAGATGTATGCTGCATTATGTCATGCTAACAAACCCTCCTGGTCCCTATACTAGCGCTGTTAATTATCGTATGTGTAATTTGCTCAGCCTGTCTTCACTAAGACTGAGGTATGTGTTTGTATGCTCATGTGGTGTGATTGTGCTTTATTTAACTAGGGCCAATAACTAAGATGATTTTTGTCTTTCATTTGCAGCCCTGGAGAAGGTCATTCATGCTTGTGTCTCCTTCAGGCTTGATTGTTGTGACGCACTTGGGCTCTTTGCAGGAGAAATATCAACATAGTTGATTCCGCAGGCTAATCAGGCTTTCAGAGAGAAGTGACCACAGTACATTAATCCTTGTCTCTGACTGACGGCATGTCAATTGTAGAATTGATTTCATGGTTTTAAGTCGGCTTATTTGCTTGATTTGTTAACCCCAAAGTGATTCTGATTGCTGCTTGAGATGTTCTTTAAGAGCGTCCCTAGTGATTCGCAAATCTCTCCTTATCACCTTAGAAGACCTACATTTGCTGTGCAGCCTCAGCTGTGCAAGTCCAGAAGTCCAAAGTTTTATTTATAATTTGACTTCATATTTTTACACATTTCCATTATAATGTTATCTTTACCTTAACACTAGGCATGTCATGATAAATTCAACTCACCCAAGTTGGCGTTTGCATCATCTTTATTATTTTAACTCATTAAAATAACATTTTATTTGACTGCAACACATTTGTTTCTGCAGTTTCCCCATTAGATCATTAAAGGTTTACCTCACAGTACCTACAATGCTGCACAAGGCTTTGGTAAGCAGAGGAGGTTCTATCAAACCTGATCTAAAAAACAATATGTTGTTGTCATTTGAACCAACACAATGCAAACAAACCATCTATCTAACAGGATAAACCTTAAAGCAATACAACATTGAAATACAGTGCATTGTTGAAACTACTGTATGCCATCAGAATTACCTGAAAATTATGTAAAATAAAATAGTAATACGTGTAAGGAAGTTACTGTGAATAGGTAGGCTAGAAGAGAAACAACAAAATAGGCGTACATAAATTATTATCTTGGCTTAAAAATGTACCTCTCTCTATAAAAGTGCTGCAAGTAACATCATATTGTCTTTCCTGAATTTGTATAAAAGGATAATTATAATACCTCTTTAGCGTCTATATTATCGCATTTCTCATTAACGTATTATTTTATATTGTAAATAATTATCGTAAATAATGAGTTTCAAAAAACTAAATCATGGGTAATTCAGCTTGCCAAAAAGAACAAAAAAATGAAATCAGCCTCAACTTCTGATCTGAATCATCAGACTGTTGGAAGGTTTGGATATGATTTTCCAAGAGGATGCAATAAACTGAAAAAAAAAAAAAAAAACATTGAGGAGAGCCAAAAATGGGCCAAGCAATGGGGGGAAGGTCATTTACGAGAGCTCCACCGACTGCTGTATAACCTGGCAAACGCTTACACATGCAGATACATGGTGGATGGATGCATCGACAGAGAAGCACCACAAACTTTGCATTGAATCGTAAGTACATATTTATTCCATTTGTCAAATTAGCATCAAGAACTTGCAGAACAATTTTTTTAATTATGAAAAAAAAAAATCCCTATTTTCCTGAAAGCATGGTGCAAGTGTGTATCATGGGCCAAAAAACAAACAATTACAATTTTGAGTGGATCTTGATCATGGGGTGAATACACTTACACTTTTGCTAATATTTAAAGATTTGAATGGTTTTGGTTAAGGTTGGAATTTCCAGAGACTTCTTGTTTGGCTTGTGTTCATGTGTATCTGCAGTAAACAGCAAACTGACTCCATCTTACCGTAGTAGCGGCTCGCCCTCCAGGCCCTGACAGCACAGTGTAGGACTCCGTCCAGCCACAGCAGCAGCCAGCTGATGCAGAAGCCCAGCAGCAGCCCCAGCATCAAGTCCATCTCCTGCTTGGTCACACTGTCACTCACAAAGTAGTTCTCTGAAGAGTCCACCAAGGAATGGTCCCCATCATATGGGATTACATAGTGGACATGATGCCTGGGGGAGGACAGACAGGGGTAAGTGATGGAAGTGTTTGACATAGAACAAAAATGAAAGATACAAATGAATGTTTCTTAGCTAACTCAAAGACATACAGATAGATGACAAATCAAATACAAAATGTAAAGTGCTGATAACAATTGATGAACAGGAAGGCAAACATAGACCATCCAAAATAAAAGCACAAGTAATACAAAGGGTTTAAATGTCCTGATTTAGCATACAGTGGGTGACACATGTTGACTTTGCTTGAATAAATAAAATAAATTCAATTCTAAAAAAAGATGTATCCACTAGACTACAGGCTTTCAAATATTTTCTTCTTGTTATTTGTTCTCATACTGTCTGTTGGATTCCCTCGATTCCTTCCTATTTGCTTTAGTTTGTTTCTCATCTGTATAAATGTAATCTTGAAAAAACAACTCTCTAAATGTCCTACTATGTTGAAGCCATTTGAGAGTTATTATATGTACAGATTCTAACTTGGATGATATCTAGAGAATTAAATCTGAAATTGCACTAATCCACACTTTTGCTGAAAACCCCCTGAAGCCCTCTCAAGGACCCTTAGGTATTCTGAGACTGCACTTAAAGCAGCTGTGGGTGGAAAAGTTTAAGAAGAGCGGCTTGTGCTCACAGCCTGAAATAAGAATAAGCAACACTCAGCTACATCCTTCAGTGACTACTGTTAAAGTGCCTTTCAGAGAAGCATTTACTCCAGTATACTACAGGTTATGTTAGGTTTTTCTTTCTGTCATTGGGCTAAAATTCCTTTTGCTATAAAGTTCGCTAAACTATTAGAAAAATGGAGGGAAAATGTTCCAAATGGCTTTCTCTTCATCGATGAAATGCGATGCCAATAATGTCAGAATGTGAATTACGATTTGGTGACAAGTTGTTACAGCATTTTGACTGAATGACGCATGAAAAAGACTACCCATCTTTTCGGCTGTACCTGCTGAATAAAATCTTTTCTGGATAAAAACATTTAGCCTAGATAAACACATAATCTAAAATAAACCAACTGTGCAAATATAGTAATAGTTTGTGCTTGATTAAAATGGTTTCTTATACTGGGAATCTCATGTAGGAAAGACATGATAGACCAATTGTCTTGTTCACAAATCCACAGGGTGTTTGATTGCTACTAACCAGGTGTTCGCACCTCACAGAAAGAAAGCAGTGAAAAATTTGAAAATGTTTCACTGATAGAATACACATTTAAAGACGGTTGTAATAGATCAGTAAATGCATGACTCTCGCATTACTGCTTGAGGACAAAATGCAGGCCAACACTAAATGTATATCGCTGTTTTTACTATTGTAGTAGCTATCAACAACAATGCAGTCCTACCATTTTGCAATGCTGTACATCATTGACAAAAGAGATACATCTGCTAACTTTGTAAGTCTTACAATTGGTATGACCCGCTTTCCTGAGAGGGGATGAAAACTTTTCCAATCTGACAACACAGGCAGTTGCTGACAAACATAAGGGACTGCAGTGGAAGAGATTTAACTGCTGGAAGTGAATACAGATACACAGTGGGATATTTTACAAATAAAAGGTATTTGGGCAATTTATCAAGAGACAGATTTTTTAGGAGGTTGCTTTTTAACAATAAGATTCACAGTAGATTGCTAAAACCGAAATCCTTTAAGCATTATTCTGGTATCTGGAATATGGGATGTGCTTCCCTTTGACATTTTGAGAATGTCAGAACTGAAGCAGCATTAAATGACCAAATGTTTTGTCAAGCTAAAAAAAACTAGCTGCATTTACTGTAATACAACACAATAGATGCAGCACAGATGCTCCCTGGTGAATGCCCCAGTTTATAAAACAGGTTTTCTACGTATTACTAAGATGTTTAACACCAAGTGTCTTATGGGTGTTTACTGGCAAAGTCCTACGCAATGGAAGTACACTGGACTGATTCTGGTGTAAATTGAGGAAGCAGTAAAAGATCTCCACCTACAGGAATGCAACTTCATTAACAGAAAATTCACCCGTGATGTTTGAGTGACAGAAATCCCCTGTGGAGTGCACTGCAGAAACACCGCAGCACTTAGTACTGAATATGGAGGGAAACACACATCTTAAGTATCTCACTGAAGAAGTAGCACGGCCACATGGGGGATAGAACCACCTGTTGGACCTCACAGACTAAAACCATAGTCACCAAGGTCCATTAAAGCAAAGCTACGTGTAAAAATGAGCCAAAATCTTCCTCTAGGTTTCTTTCTATTCCCTAAAGAAGGCTTTTGCCCAAATGCCTTTAAATAAAGTAAAGGATTAGTTTATGCTGCCTGTATACATTTAACCCCCTAAACCAAAATTACATATTTTCCCTCTTACCTGTAGTGCTATTTATCAATCTATAATGTTTTTGTGATTTGCAGGGTGATATAAAGATGTCTGCCTTCTCTTGATTGTATATCAGAGAAGGCAGACATCTCTGTGGCCAATATCTTAGTACTTGGAAACTCACACTAAACTGATAAAATAACAGGTAAGAGTAAAAATATGTGTTTTGGATTTGGAGTGAACTCTCCCCTTAAGTCCTGTTCACCTGCACCTGCAAATATGTGTGTATGCTGTCTTGTATAAAAAGGAAACCAACCTTATGTTTTTCTGTCAAGATTTAGAGTGAAAATGTCCCAATGAGAGGATTTAGATCACCTTATAGGAGAACTATCCTGCAGACTCCCACAACAGCATGACACCAATCAGCAGTATGCCCCAGCAATACACAAACTCCACTCCTACATCTCTCCCCTGCTGCCACAGAGTCAGCCAGGCTTAGGCTCAGGCCCCGTCACAGACGCTATAACTACATCCAAATCACAGCACAGAGGCTGCCAAATAAAAGTGACACTGGCCGTGTCGTCAAGCCTGGTAAGGTGAGCGCTCTGGGCACCACGACACGTCCACGTCTAATGGATGAAAGGGCAGGCGAGTGAAAACCCAAGATCAGGTGTGCTGTATTCCAACACATATCCTGTTCGTTCTGCTGTTTGATGTGAAAACTGATGACTGACTCTCATGCAGAAGTGTTTCCAGGTCATTGAAAGACACTGTGTGGGTACAGCAACCTAAAAACAAACAAGAGGATACTAGGTTTACTTATTTATCAGCCCCTGATTGGTTAAAACTTGTATTGGAGAAGGAAATGTATTAAATCCATGCTGATATTACTTCCTTTTCTACGATCCATGCTTGCATTCACAAACAGTCCTTTTGGAAGGATGACATGATTGTCAACATATTGCAAATAAGAGGACATCTCATCACAAATTCTGTCTCCAAATACTTTTTTTGTCTCCATCAGTCCTTATCACACACATCTCTCAGTGTGTGTGAGAAGCCTCTCCAAATTTTGCCTCAGATTATCCCATCTCTGACAATCTAGCACCTGATGATGACCGATTTCTGGATTTACAGGCTCAAAAAAACAAATAAACACTTTAGAACTGGCCTCATAATGCTGCTAATCAACTGCTAGTATCTACCCCCTCACTGCAGCATGCACAGTATACACTGCTGTTTGGTTTTAATGTGAATCTACTCAGCCTTACACTAACATGAATGGTGACATTTCCCTTTTTCCTTGCACAATGGCTACCTGCAGGACATGGGTCCATCAGGATCTAATATGAGGACATATAGGTGTGGGTCTATTGGATAAAACGACTCCAAACACTGTTGCCATACCCTTAGGGCACTGTATATTCAAGACTAGAAAAAAAACAGAGGCCCCTTGTGTCATCCACAGAGCTTACAGCTTGCATTACATGCCTACTGTTGCTGGAAAAACGCACAATACTGCTGATATAATTCGGATTTATTTATTAATGAGTGTCGCGCTGCTGTTTTCCTCCCTGTTTCCAATCTGCAAACAGCAGGTAGGCTGATGAGCAGCATCGTAGCACTTCTTAAGTCATAACCACTTCACTTTAGCGCTCATACGTTCACTATAAAGCCAGCAGGTTGATATTATCGCCGTGTAGGCCTGCGTAGCGCACTTGATGCTCAGATTGTTTTTGAACGGCCTCACATAGCTCATAGTTCATTACCTATTTATGGCTCCGACACACACCTTCTTATATGCAGCAAAAGGCAAAAATCTTCGCAGTCGATGTATAAAAATAAACAGCACGAGCAAACATGTCTTATCTAGAGCAAATAATAAAACATCTCGCTATGTACGCGCACAGATATTATCTTTGCGGGGCTTCACCGCCACAAATCTTCGAGGCCTCTTCAGCAATTAACAATTGACGGGTGAAAAAAAATAATAACACACATAGCACAATGTTCATCCCAAAATATTGTGCGAGGATGATGGCATTTACCTTCCACAGTTGCAGTGGCAGACGCGGTCCTCCCCTCGTAGATGCGGTAAGATGTAGTTGTGAAAGCGATCCAGTAGTGCGTTCATGTCCATTAAACAGGCTATCGCCTGCAAAGAACCATGCAAGTCAGCTGGGACATGTCAAGCAAATAGGCTAGGCTATTCCTGCAGACAGCGAATTATTCTCGTCATCATTATCAGGATAAATAACAACAATAATAAGGATCATGAAGGGGAAAAAAGGAGAGAAAATAGCCTTGGCAGATCCTCCCGATTCTAAGGGGGGGAGGGGGGGGGGAGGCTCTTGCCTCCAAACGGACTTAGATTATTTATTTATGACAGCAGGTAATTATAGGTAGGCTAACCTACTTCCACATGTCATTCATAGGCCTGCTGTAAGGTGCTTTCACGCAACATTTGTAATGATCTGAATATTAGCCTCGGTGCGTAAATTAGAGAAAAACCGTATCGTGGCTGATGGAGGTGAAGATGTCTTACCATTACAACTGAAGCACCAAGAATCATAAAAATCATGGTGGTTGTGATCATATGCATCAAAACTTCCAAACTGGCCGCTGTCCTTTGGCCCGGGCTTCTACCCGCGGCGGTGGAGACGCTCCGGCTGGGCTCTGGGCGCTCTGTCCCGGCAGGAGCCGCTCATGGAGCCGCCGCGCCTCTCCTGGCTGCCCGTGCCTTTAAACTGCCCGGTTCTCCCTCCGTCTCCTCCTACACACCGCACGCCGCTCTCTCAGCCCTCACTGCACCCTATCCATCCAAGTCTCTCTCCCCCCCCCCCCCCCCCGGTTGATCTCTCGGATGCGGCTGCCTCTAGCTCCAAGGAGGCTCCTAATTACCGATGCAAAAGTGAGCCGTTCTTCCAGGTGCGTGTCTATCTCTATCCCAGTTAAAAAAGAACATTAAGAAAAAACAAGCGAAAATCCCTCGGTATCCTATAAGAGCTATCCTCTCTTCCCCCCTCCTTTTTCCAAGTTATTCCACACCGGCGCTGCGCTTTAATACCGGCCAATTCTGTCCTCCATCGGCGGAAACGGTCGATTTCTCTCTCTCTGCTGGACGTTTCAAAGAGCTGCACCGACTCCTCTCGCGGCCATCGCCCTCGTCTTTCTCGGAATGTATGATAACATCGACATGAGGTCCAGATCGCTCTAGTCGGGAACTAGACCCACCCTGCACCCCGAGTCCAGTCCAGATCCAGCAACGGCAGCTGCATCAACGCCCGGAGCCAGACACGCATGATTATCCCATACCGGCTTCCAGCAGCTACACGAGCATCCACTCCCACCTCTTGTGTGTGTGTGTGTGTGTGTGTGTGTGTGTGTGTGTGTGTGTGTGTGTGTGTGTGTGTGTGTGTGTGTGTGTGTGTGTGTGTGTGTGTGTGTGTGTGTGTGTTGGAGAGAGAGAGAGAGAGAGAGAAAGAGAGAGAGAGAGAGAGAGAGAGAGAGAGAGAGAGAGAGAGAGAGAGAGAGAGAGAGAGAGAGAGAGAGAGTGTGTACAGTGGGCGGTAAGAAAGGGAAGATCTGCAAACTGCCTTTGTGGCATCGGCCTATAGGCTCATTATTTATAGTGGTGGATACCTGCAGATGCACTGGAGGGCTTCAATCTTCATGATGATTTAACCTCCTCTTCTCCAGAGGCTTAACCCCTTTTACCCCCCCCCCCCCCAATACTGCCACTAAACACAAGCAGACACACAAACGCCCTTGCTTGCTATTTCTTCAGACATTGCAGCTGTTCCGTTTTTGATTCTGCACCATTCATGCTGTTTTAAAAAAAATTATTCTGCATGTTTAATGTCAACAAAATTATCATAACTGTTTGGAATATAGACTGCAAGGTTATTTCTTTAGCCAGTCAGTCAGCAGGAGTAAAATTCCCCAAATCCCAAATTACCATTGTCTAGTTTTCCTACAAAACTTATAGACATTTTAAAAATGTCCTATATTCTCTGGACCAATTGAAATCACTCTAATATTCAATATTAGATGTTATGTAATTTCATATCAGATTGGCCCTTTATGTCTTGTGACAACTAAAGGATAAAGTTCGTACAACATCAGAAGTGGATGTGTGTCAGGTTCAACTTCTTCACTGCCAACCCCAAACTACAAATCATCCAATAAAATGTGATATGATTCCAAGTGTATTATGCAGCCTAACCAAACAGAATAAGTAAACAATGGGACAAAAAAATAAACAGCGGGCAGACAAATAAATGTTTTCAAGCAAAATGAACATCGTGTTTGCTGATACACAGTAGCTTGCATCGCTGCTATAGAATACATTTTCTAAAATGTTAATAATAAAATCATAACAGGTTTTTTTTAACAAGACATTGTTACAAAATACTCACTTCTTGTGTTATCTTTATTTAAAAAAAATGCCCTTTGCTGCTGTATACATTAATTTGCTGTTTTAATGGTCACCCACAGGCACACAGCCAATGTTAATTCACTTCCACCCCCCATTCAAGAAACAATGTCAATCTGGGCCACAGTGTAGAAGAATGTGATTGAAATGTACAGAAAGGGGTTAATGTAAACACTTGATAGTAAAATGACCTGAAACAAGAACATTCAACCAAATTGGAATGAGATTGTAACTTGCACCAATAAAATATGTCCCTTTGAAAGAAAGACATGGTATTTAACTAGTCCTTGTCTATAGTACCTTGAGTACAATGATTTTCAATTGACAAATTCAATTAAAAGCTGACCACAAAAAAAAGCGGAGAGCCATTCACTGAAGCCAAATTAGACACAGCTGAGAATCGAGAGAAATGTGACCTAATATGAAGGCATTAAAGAATTATTCACATGTCAAGGAGCACTCGGAAATCGAGTGACCTTATTTCTGTAAAGATACATTACCACACTCTGCAGGTATTATCCATATAAAAAAAACATGTGTAATGTCATGAAAAAAAGATAGTAGGAATAAAATTGTAAATATCAAACAAATTTAATATCATAAAATCAGTTGGCATAAGTACTATTACAGACTGAAGTAAAAATAAAGCATGTATCCTGTTTGACTCACACACCTTTTCTCCCTCACACACACACACACACACACACACACACACACACACACACACACACACACACACACACACACACACACACACACACACACACACACACACACACACACACACACACACACACACACACACACACACACACAAACATATGTGACTGATGCTGATTGCTGCACATGAAACAATGCAGGGCTAGCCTTCAGGTCATTGTTACTGTAACACACAATGCCATCACTCACTGGGGTCTAACATAAATCACACACTTACTGACATCTGTGGATGCATGTTTCTGTTACACCAGCTCTTTTTGAGTAAATTAGTATTTTTTGTAGTTTTAGGAAACAGAAAACGTCTTTCTTCTCTTTTGTAGTGCAGTTTTATGTCTTGAGGCACATTTTATTTTGTCTCAGTGTGTCTGTTGGTCTTTTTTACTCAGCAAACATCCTGTTTATTGCTTCTCAGCCCACTCCTCCTCCACATTACTTTCAGCAACTGCGTGGAGTCATCAGAAGGAGTTGGTGGTGGTGAGTAGATTTTTCTAAGAGAGGAGGAGAGCAGAGAGTGTGGAGAGATTTTTAAAAGCAACATTTCTTATAAAATTGCTACTCTACCTCCTACTTTGTCCTGAGTCACAGTCTGCAAATAAGATGACTCAGAGATTTCAGTTGTGACTACTATTGGATAGATATATAGATAGATGGATAGATAGATAAATTGGTAGGCAGACAGACAGACAGACAGACAGACAGACAGACAGACAGACAGACAGACAGACAGACAGACAGACAGACAGACAGACAGACAGACTGAATGCTTGATTGATTAGATGTATCTGTAAATCGCCACAAAATGATGCAGATTGATACCAATTGTTATTACAAAATTGCAACTAAGAATTTTTTTGAACTGTAAACATCATGATAGGAGTAGTTTTGGTTTTAATTAATACAATTGCTTCTAGAATCGGCTCAATGTAAAAAAATAATGTTTGCTTCTGTAGTTTGGCCCATTCCCCCTTCCGTACGTCTTGACGCACATAGACATACGGAAGCAGAACATCAGTTGTAAACAAAAACTGATACTACATCATTCCGAGCGAGACAAATTGAACAAAAAGAAACACTGTCATATTTTGTAAAAACCCAGCTTGTCAACGGTAAGCATCCCTCTGTTTACTGTTAATCGCTCCAGTTGTCTTCTATGTAGGTAATTCTATAAGCGGAAACATATGATTTATTATGTAATGCCCAGCCGTTTAGTGCTAACAAGATAGCTGCTAGCTGCCGAACTTCATGTCAGCTAGCAGCTAACCTGACTCAGTTTGTGTTAGCTAACAAGTAATATTAATGTGCTAGTACAGTCAGTACTCCGTTACAATTACAATTAATAAAATAACATAGTTAACATCAGTCACATATACAACCAAACTGACCTTATTGTCAAGTTATTTAACGTCGTTAAAGAGTGTTTCTTTTTACTTTTGATGTAGTCTACATTTGATAAACATAAACACCAACTTCATTTAATTTGTTAAGCTAACGTATTGTCAATCAGGGTTTAATCTAAAATTGTCATTGTGAACCAAGCCCAGATTAAGGTGGAACAAACTGTTTATTTATATGTTGAATTTGCCATCATAAAGGCGTATTGTCTTACATCTACAAAGAAGACTAACTGGCGGAAATAACCACCTATATATTGAGATCTGCGCCCCCTCACCTCTGTTTCTTTTTCATCTTTTTCAGATGTTTGGCAGCGGTTGAAGCAGGTGCCAGCTTATTCCTATAAGAAAGCATATTTTGGTGTTGTAGGCCCGCAGAAACAACAGTAGCCAACATGTCCAGGAAGCAGACGACGAAACCTGTCGGGAGAAACAAGAAGAATGAAATGGAGCGCAAGAGGGACGAGCGGGCAGCACGGAGGGCCATCGTGAAGGACCGCAAGAACCGACCTCAAGACGGTGATGATGGAGCAGAGTTTGCCAGTTTCTCCAACCAGCTCCAGGCCTTGGGGCTCAAGCTGAGAGAAGTCCCCGGAGATGGGTAAGAGCCAGAAAAAGATTGTGGGTTCCTTCCCTGCTGTGCTGTGTTGTCTTTTTCCATGACTGAAATGGCAACACGTGTCTCTTAAACCCTATTATATACAGAAAGCTTCAAGCTGTCTCATCATGAGTAACCAGGATGCCTTGGTTGAGGAACAAAATGTCTCCAACCTCTGTGCCTACACCTCACCAGCCCAAAGTCAATAACAATGTACTGTAAATTGAAGTGCAACATATTTGTAGCTGCATAATAGAGACAACTGTACTAGAATAGAGCCATAACATGAAAATCCTCATCTTTGTTGAAACATGATTTCTTATCCCTAACTTACAATAACAGTCATTTGCCATTTATGATGGGAAACAAAAAGGAAAATACCTGTATGTTTCTCTTGCTAAATGAAAAGTCATGATGGGAATTGCATCAATTTACAATATAGTCTTACTTCTATCTCTCATGTGTCTGGGAGCCTTGTTGTCAAAAGAACCTTAGTCATTGGCCAAAGCCCTGACACTACCCAGCTAATGCACATTTTTAATAAATGCTATGGGGGGGAAAGCCTTTGTAAATGTAAATATGTTACATTACATAACACTCATAATGGCCAAGAACCTCAAAACTGAGTCGTTTAACTGGAAGCAGTCATGTGGGGACATATGAGTCACTGTCTCTTTCTTCCAGGAACTGCCTGTTCAGAGCTCTAGGCGACCAGTTGGAGGGTCACTCCCGGGGTCACCTGCAGCTTCGGCAGGAGACGGTCCAGTATATGACGTCCCATCGGCAAGACTTTGAACCCTTTGTTGAGGATGATGTTCCCTTTACACAGCACTGTAAGAAAATGACCTAATGTGGGAAACAGGGTAAATAAGATACAATGCTATAATCAGATAGGAGACTTTAATTTAGGTCTTATTTACTACTTAATGAGGCCTTCATAAATGACTGGACAGAACATTTAACAGGAAAACAATGACCCCTAGTGGCCCTCAGTTGATTCTGCAATGTGGGGATCCTGTAAAAGGGTTTGGATCCAAGACTTTCCTCTAATGTTTGTTTTTTAAATTTAACCAGCAGCTCTAAAGCTCCCTTTGTCAGTTGGTTGGTCCTTAAAAATTTTCCCCAGCCACAGTTTGCCCTATAGGAGGCGAACGTGTTTGTTTTTGTGAAATCATGAACCTGTAGATGTATCCGTCCACAGACTGCGACTCAGCTCTTGTGTATTCCCCCTTGTTTAACTGTGAGTTATTGGCTAATTAGACATTTTCAGACCCCAAAAAATATTAAATTAAACCGAGGCAAAAAAATACCCCACACACTTTGGTTCAAGTGTGCACAACATGTATACGTATGCAACTGTTGATAAAGGGGTACACTTAAATATTGCTCCAATGTTTTAATTGTGCCAAGCCAAAAAGTTCGGTATCCACTGCGAGCTGAGTATTTTGGCTTTTGAGGAGTAGCAGCAGTTTGATATAGTTTATATAAATATTTGATATAATCTTTTTGAATTATGAAAAACAATTGAAATTGCTGTTTAGGGTTAATAGTAGTGTCTCAGGACATATCCTGTAAATCTGAATCAGAATACTTTATTCATGCTGGGTAGAATTAGGTTCTGTGACATTTCATCTATTTATTAATTATTATTATTATTATTTATTTATTTAAAAAATAATTATTATACAATGAAAAAATGAATACAAATATTTATAAACATTTTTAAAACAGTAAGACGGGTAAGAATGTGAAACAAAATGATTAAATTAATAATAATTATAAAATGATAAGAAATTAAAGTAAAATAAACAATAAAAGGAAGAATATATAGAAAATACAATTAAATATTTATGTAAACATAATAATCTAAAATAAAAATGTGCACATTGAACTACAATATATAACATTGTATTACAATATATACAGTGGTGTCAAAGTATTTAATAGGATTGCAGAGTTTAAAAGGTCTTGCTAGTGATGGTGCCTAGTGCCAGTGTATCTGCTGCAACAGCATTACAGAAAGTAAAAAAACAAATGTTGTGTGATCGCAGTGTAAGGTTATATTGTGAGTAATGGTGTTGTCTCTCTCCACCCAGTGTCTAACCTCTCTCAGGCTGGTACGTTTGCTGGCAATGACGCTATCGTGGCTTTTGCTCGCAGTCAACAGGTGAAAGTGGTCATCCATCAGCTCAACGCACCGCTGTGGGAGGTAGGGAAAGCTTTTCAAATGATGTAACGTAATCTAATGATGAAATCCCTTCAGGGACACCACATAGCTTATATGTTCTGTTCCCTTTGCAGATAAATGGTGCAGAGAAGCAGGCGTGCAGAGAGCTGCACATTGCCTACCGCTACGGAGATCATTATGACAGCGTGAGGCGGACCGGAGACAACTCTGAGAGTCCTGCCCAGCTGCGCATAGAGGTAGGACTTACGATGGGAAATCAAGCAGCATCGAGCAGTATTCAGGGAAATATCCCCAATTTGTATTAAACAGTCCCTATTGTGCTTTTTAGGGTTGTTCTTTTCCTGTAGTGTGTTATATAGGTTTCTGTGCATGTAAATGGTCTGCAAAGGCTAAAATCCCAAAGTTTCTCTCCTACACACTCACCCCCCCAAGGTCCACCTCTTTAGATATGTTTCTCAAACCACATTTACATTTTTTAAGGCATGTTTTTCTCTCACTATTGCTGTGCGCAGAATCTGCAGAATACACAAGGCCATCAGCGTGAGTTCGGGGAGGGACAGAGGGCCAGAAGGAAAAACTCTTCTCCCTCAGCCTCAGAGGAGGACAACGTGATCCTGAGCTCCATCAAGAACCGAGGAATCCCGGGTCAGAGGCTACGCTTGATTCATTAGCTGCCAGAAGAATTAGACTGTCAGGACTGTCAGTTTTACAGGGCTAGGGATCAACTTACAGACTTCATAACCATCAGGCGTGCAAGCCCGTCTGTTCAGCTAAGTTTCCCTTTTACCCCATAAACAGTTGCCTTGGTACAGTGCCGCTGCTAGCCATTTTGGTGCCCTAAGCATAATTCCTTCATGATGCCCTCCCCCCCCCCCCCCCCAATAAAAAAACATTATGAGTTGTGATGAGTGAGTGGGGAGGGGAGGGGGGAGGGGAGAGGGGGGCACCATCGGTACCTTTGAGTAGTATGCCTAAAAAGTGCCTCATATTTCTATAGTCTACTGAAATAATTTCGGCCTTATAATTATTATGACGATTTTTCATTAGGCTATTTTTGGTGGTGCCCCCTCGACACTTGGTGCCCTACGCACAGCGCGTAATGCGCGTTATGGGAGCGGCGGCACTGCCTTGGTACATCTCTCGAATCAACCCTAACAATCCTCTAACAGTAAGTGTATTTACTGAAATGATTTCAAACAAAACCCCACACACAACAGATTACCTGTAAACTTGCTCAAAGTCCCTTGTTTAAGTTCATGTTTAATTCAATGAGTCAAATTTATGCCTCTTTGTTTCATTCTATACATAAAAGATAGTAAAAATGCTTATTGTCAGCATAACAGATTTTGTGATTACAAATGACTTTACATTGGAGATGCAAGATATGGATTAGGACTCACATTTGCACCTTTACTGTTGTTGTTGTGATAGAGAAACAAAAATATATTAGACAGTATTAACAGCACCGCAGAGCACATAAGGAAAGAAAATAGAAATGTAAACATAGGAAACAGACCCGCTGTACACGCAAGGTTGATCTCGAACGCTTCACAAAACAACCTTCATTAGTAGAAGTGAAGATTAACCACAAGCAAGTTTTTTTGAATCAAAACACAATTATTTAAAAAAGTCTGATATGAATATAAATGATTTTGTTTGGGGTTTGGAATACTCAACAGAGGACCTTTATTTTACAGTTCGATTAACTAATTCTTATATTAACATTTTATATCTTTATGAAATAAAACACCTAAGACCAAACATACCAAATACCACAGAACAAAAATAGACAAAGAAACAAAAAACGATCAGCCGTCACATTCTGTTGAATTATTTACCAATATTGTGAGGGGTGCAGCTTTAAAAGTGTTTCTAAGAATGTGCCTGTGTCCGCATTCATTATTAGAAACTAATCCCAGAGCAAAATTCTGGATTTAGAGGTATCTCAATACCAAATACTTTCTTACCCTTCACCAAAAAATTACAATTGGATTTCTCGACCACATCAGATGACCAAATTGTAGCAGACAATTCTACTAATTAGTTTGAATGAGTCAAAGCTTTGGCTATTTGTTCAAACAAATAAGAATGTATGATGTGTAACTAAATAATTTCAAGGGTGAGCAAGTGTTTGATCAGTGTCTGATCTGAGAATTGTACCAAAGCAACTGATAATAGAACGTTTGCTTGCACTAACTGGTTTTATTCATGTGTGTATTTCCTGCCTCAGGAGATGAGGAGAACCTGCTCCAGCTGAGTGCGGCCACCATCAACTCTGAATGGCTTGTTGGCTGCGTGCAGGGTCAGTGCTCTTCGGGATCCTGTTCCGCCTGCAGGGCTGAAGCCTCAGACTGCAGTGAGCACAAACAGCCAGCAGAAAGCAGCAACATACAAAAGCAAAAGGTAGATACACACTGATTACACTGCCTGTATGAGGGGTGGTTAGGGACATTATTCAGAAATACCATTCACATACACATGTGAAACACTCTCACACACACAACTGAAACCAAAAACATTTACAAACATATGTCAAATTCTCTCATATACACATATGAAACGCTCTCAATATGCTGTGTGAGAGGGGTTTCAGTATGTTGTGTGAGAGGGGGGTTTCAGTATGTTGTGTGAGAGGGGTTTCAGTATGTTGTGTGAGAGGGGTTTCAGTATGTTGTGAGAGGGGTTTCAGTATGTTGTGAGAGGGGTTTCAGTATGTTGTGAGAGGGGTTTCAGTATGTTGTGTGAGAGGGGTTTCAGTATGTTGTGAGAGAGGGGTTTCAGTATGTTGTGTGAGAGGGGTTTCAGTATGTTGTGTGAGAGGGGTTTCAGTATGTTGTGAGAGGGGTTTCAGTATGTTGTGAGAGGGGTTTCAGTATGTTGTGAGAGGGGTTTCAGTATGTTGTGTGAGAGGGGTTTCAGTATGTTGTGAGAGAGGGGTTTCAGTATGTTGTGTGAGAGGGGTTTCAGTATGTTGTGTGAGAGGGGTTTCAGTATGTTGTGAGAGGGGTTTCAGTATGTTGTGAGAGGGGTTTCAGTATGTTGTGTGAGAGGGGTTTCAGTATGTTGTGTGAGAGGGGTTTCAGTATGTTGTGTGAGAGGGGTTTCAGTATGTTGTGAGAGGGGTTTCAGTATGTTGTGAGAGGGGTTTCAGTATGTTGTGTGAGAGGGGTTTCAGTATGTTTCAGTATATTGTGTGAGAGGGGTTTCAGTATGTTGTGTGAGAGGGGTTTCAGTATGTTGTGTGAGAGGGGTTTCAGTATGTTGTGTGAGAGGGGTTTCAGTATGTTGTGTGAGAGGGGTTTCAGTGGAAATGGAAGGCTTTTAAAAAAAACAGCGAAGAACCGCGTCTGTCCGTTTGCTTGTTCCATCATGTCTGCTCAGCGCCATCCAGTATTCAAAATATTAATCAAAACATATATTTAGGTGTTACAAACTAAAAAATAATTCTAGAAATATATATATATATATTCAATGTATTTTATTTTAACTTTGTTTGGCACATTCTTGTTTTGTATAAACATTAAATTAATTATTCAATTTATTTTATATTTATTTAATTTTGTTATATAATTGAACAAAAAAAGATTTTGGATTTGATAATTACCCAGCGTCTTCACTCTAAATTCTAATATACTTCAAATATTGTGTTTTAAAATGTGAAATTTGTCATATTCTTGTTGCATTTCCTTTGTTTATTTGTTCAAAACATCTATTTTTTGTGAAAAGAAATGTAATGATTTTTGTACACCAAAGCAAATGAATCATTAAACCTACTGAGCAAAAAACCTGATTCTGATTCAGACGTGGGGAAACAATTACTTGAGGATAAAACACTCCTCAGTGAAAGAGAACATACAGTATTCAGCCCATTTTCAGGTTCGTATTTGTATGTTGTGTCTCTACTGTGACATGTCTCCATGCTTTAATGTTCAAAAAGCTCTTTATTGCTCTCATCCTGCCTGTGCTGCGGCACCTCTTTTCACCCTCTGTCTGAAACCAGAGCCCAGTCTGCTCTGATTGGTTAGCCAGCTAGCTCTGCTTAGAGATGTCCCGGACCTTAGCCAATCCCGTACAACGTGTTGGAGCGCAATCCAATAGGAGAGCGAGTGTAACATAGTGATATCACAATGTTACAGAAGTGAACAAAGGAGTCCAATGGAGGCTTATTTGATAGCAAGCCCCCAGGAAGTGGGTCGGATGTTGAAGCAAATGTTCGTAGTGGCTCGTAGCGGTTCATTTTTCATGAACTAAATCACTACCCAGTACTAAGAAGTCTAAAAGCTGAATCTAGAGTGGTTTTTCAGAGGCGGGGCTTAAGGGAAAACTCAAGTGTGCATGCTCTATCTGCCTTTTTTTTGCTCTCAAGAGGCAGGCATGCAGGTTTTTTTTTAACGTTTTGCCCTTAGGATTTTCTTGAGCAACTTTCATAGGAATGAACGAGGCCTTGTGTCCGACGCTCGTTCCAGTTCTCTTTATACATCCATGGTTTGCAATTGAAATGACTAAAACTGTCTGTTTTTCCTTTGCTCTCAGGTATCTAACAAGCAGAGGAAAGAGCAGCAGCGGCAGGAGAAGAAGAAGCGTCAGGAGGACAGGCACCGGCAGAAGTTCATCCAGAGTAAAGGGAGTCAGGACCAGAACCAGAACCTGCCAGAGACTGTTACTTTGGTACCAGCCCTCAACACTCTCAGTATATAAGACTGCAGCATGGCCAAAATCAGCTACTGCTACTATAGCTGCTGGTGGCTGTGTTTTTGCACATAGTCAAAATCCATTCAGTCGCAGCAAATGACTTTTTTTTTTTTTTAAAGGGAAGCCTTCAGTTTCTTTTCAAACGGTGCCTGCAAAAGTGTGTGAGATGTGTGAATGTTGTAAAAGAGAGAGTGAAAGAGCATGAACTTCAGTGGGTTTTTTTTGCCAATCCTGGTTGGTTTTGGTCTACCGGCCACACTAACCTGGCCCCTTTCTATGCTGGACCATCTGGCTTTTCATGAAAACCATGCACATAATCGCCGTGCAGCTGTGCTTTTTTATTTGCCACAGATAAAATGTATTATATTATATGTTTGGATCCCTACGTTTGTTCGATTTCACCGGAGAGGGATGTACAGGAAGAGCAGCAGATGAAATATTGTTATGCACACTGTGAGGAATGTGGCAATAAATAATTATACATGATAAATTACTGTTTCTTTTAACCAGATATTATATTAGATATTACCCAGGCTGTCGTTTATCAAGTTAAAGGTATATTAGGCAGTAAATGTTCATCTTGTGATGCGTTTATTGATGATAGTTAGATATATTTTCCCCCTTTTTTTTCCTTACTAATATAATTTGCTGATTGGAAAAAATCTCCCAAATCCAACTGGACATTATCAAAAACCTGTTTGGCTTTAAATATACAAGAGAACATGTTTCAAAATGCTTTTCTTGGGATTTAACTTCCCTCTTTTCCATTATCCGCGATGTGTTCCAGGGTAAATATTTAACAGTTGCCTAATCTCATCAGGAAATATACAATATAGTATTTGACTGGCTGTTATTCAAATAAGAGATATCTTGGATACAGTTTTAAGTTGTCGAGCAGTTGATTGTAATTGTGTAATTATTAACCCAGGGTACATAAGAGATAAAGACCCTCAGCCACGGACATTGTTCAGGTAGCAATATGTCCTTCAGCTGATAATTCAGCACAAAATACTGTGTAGCAATTTTCCAAGGGTTAATTTGGCCTTTGGGTTTTGGCATGTTGACAACTTTATAAATGAGCTTTACAGAATTTCCATTTCACAAGAAAGCTATGGTTTCTCAGCCTGAGTTGAATGAAAAGGCTCCTGCCAGTGGAACCGTTTTTTATTATATTGGGAGAGGGACTGCAATTTGAATACCGATAACTGCCCGAGATAAAGAAACTGCCTTGTTTTACAAAGATATTAAGATACTAAGTAAGGCTGAAGTGTGATATAAAATAAATCCAATCCACACGAGAAGTACTAGAAAATGTTCATTTTATTAGAACAGCATAAACAATCACATAAATGAAAGTCAAGGTGGGGCTCGCATAGAAAAGCGTCTTGGACAAACTATGTACACTAAATCTTCACCACTCCTGTTGGTAGATGGCCTCGAAACACTGAAACCTAAACGCTGGTATAACTATCCTTTAAAGACAGATTATTTCACTTTTGCTGAATAATGTTGGTATGACAGAGGCACAAGCAGAAAATGGACATGCCAGCAAATACTCCTAACATTAGCTAGCTTTGGCCGCCATTAGCTACATAGCAAAGTTTGATTCCTTGCTAACAATTTCAACTTTGAAAAATAATTCCTTTTTTTTCTCATTGAAAATCATTCAAAGTCCCACTTAAAAAATGTTTAACCCTTGAAAACTAAAAGGTATCCAAAGAGTGCCATATTCAGAATTCCACCGGTGTTTTGAAGGTACACTACGAGGATTCCAGACTGTAAAGGTGACTTTTGCTCCTCAGGTTGCTTCTGCAGTTAATGAAACAGGATGATCTTGCTGTTTGAGGGTTTGATCAGTTTGCAGATCAGTTCTCCGAGGGTTAAACTTGCTCTAGAAGTCCTGTCGGATGTTCTCCTTGTTCTCGTCCCCCTGCTGCTGCCTGAGCTGCGTCACTTCGTTCTCCAGCTGTACGATGGCACGCTCAATCTCAAAGTTCTTACTGACCAGAGACACCCAGCTGTGTAGGGATAGACACAAATGTTACAACAGGAAAATCCTACCTCCCATGATTGAATGGGGATATCAAATTCTTCAAACAACGTACTTTGACTCCAGCTCTCGCAGTTTGGCTCCTCCGGCTAACTGATCGTTCTTACGCTGCCAGTTAAGATCTTGAATTTGCTTCCTGTGTAGCAGAAAGAAAGTTATACGTGAACATGTGAAAATGTATTTAATGCCACCTTTATCTATCACATATGTTCTAGTGATTGGTCACCTGAATTTCTGGAGTTCCTTCTGAGCAATCTCAATCATGAAGGCCAAGTTACTAAAAGAGGAAAATAAGGTCACGTTAGCAGTCTTTAGGGGAATTTGTACACTGATATTGTCAGAGAAACAACTGCGGTTACATACTCGTTGTAGACTTTCCACGCGTTGGTTCCGTACTGCGACATGAGCTCCAGATTGTCAATTCGGACCGCCTGGTGCTCTAGCTGGGCCATGGAGTTATTCACGCACTCCTGCCAGGCTGTGATGTCATTCTTCTGTCCTGCTGATGGTGCTGGAAGCTCATATCTCCACAAGGGAAGATAAAACGTTCCGATTAATTTACACCATTTGAAGCCACAGCGCAAAAACGTTGATGAAAAAGTAGATTTTATTAAAAATACATCCACCATCCATTTGTCTAAGTTACATGGGCACCTATGCGTTGTTGGCACTATATATCCCTTTTAGTCTATACAATGTAATATACACAAATTGATCAAAGTTTTGATGTTTACAGGAGATCCCCTTCACACTGAGTATTTTTTAACATTTGAGCATAACACGCACTTCCTTCTTATAGCAGAAAGGCGTTTGTTCACATTTTAATTCTCCAAACACAAAAATACTTGAAGCTAAAACTATTAGTGAAATTAAATGATTAGTCAGTCATCCAAAAATCAGCTTTTTGCTAAAATAAGTAGTCACATTAGTTGATTTTAGTTCATAAGCGTGATGTTAAAGGTCGCTTGTGTTTCAGTTTTTTAAGCTCAAGTGGTTCATTTGTGTTCCATAGAATGAGTTCACTAAATGGTTTGATACAGATAAGTTTACCTAGGAATTTATTTTCAGGGCATTCCAAAGGTGATTAACATAATAAAGAAGTGAAAGTGTGCAAAATAAAACCATCACTGTAAGTAATGGCAGTGATTTCATACAAGTATTTCTGCATGTCTCTTATTAAGTTCCCATAGAGACATGCAGGTGTTCTGCTGCTCCAGGTGTAAGGTTACACTGTGGTTCCACAGACTCCTGCGTTGTGTAGGGTTTTACCTCTTCATGCTCAGGAGATCCATTGGCTGCCGAGCCGCCAACCGCTCAAATTCATTTCTCATAATTTCTGTCTAATGGGTGAGAAGAGAAAAGAAGAGCTGTTATTTCTGTTCCACTGGCCGAAGCTTTGAAGATTTCTGAGGAGTTTGTCACCTCAAAAGTAGAGAAGTCAGGTGTGGTGAGGTAGCTCAGGTAGTTCTTGGTCGGTCTGTATCTCCTAGTCTCCTCTTCCACCAGCGCTGCAGCCTAGAGGAAAAATTACATAGGCAAATGTATGTTTAAACAGGAAAAGCATTAAAGCTACCAATTTGTATCAGTTTCAACAATCGTTTAAAAATCCTCGGGTACAGGTGATATTTATTTACTGGATGTTGCAGGGCAGTTATAAGGTTATAGTTCTTTCATTTTTAGAAAATACCACAACTTTTTTTAACAGTTTCCCCATAGTCCTATTTTTGGGCATATTGGAATAACAATTTAAACAGAGTTCAGAAGCAACTTTGGCAAAATATGAGGTATGGCCAGGAAAAATAACTATACGAGAGTCACTTTCCTTTTCCAAGTGGAAATATTCCTTTGTAATAGCCCTTCCAGCTTAATCCAAATAAATGGATTTACATTTCTTTTTGTAATACTCTTGACGCATTTAAGCTGCTTTCATTATCGCTGCAAACCGACTATTCGAGGAGTCAGGTGTGAGCCAAATCATTCATCTCTAAATGAGCAATTTAAGTGGGTCAAACAACGTATTATAAGATGCAAGCAACTTCTGACCAAAACCAGAAAGTGCTTGATCACAGACTCAATTAGTGTGTACATTGTCTTTAGGGGAACAACATGATAAGAGTTTCACAGACAGTTTACTCATTCTAATTTGTATTGTGCTCCTTACTCCCGGAAGTTATAAACAAGATTGAAACACTAACATTACATATTGTTGGCTTAATAATGACTTCATGCTAAACATAGGTATAGCTTACTGTGGGCAGACATAGAGCTATACATTCTAACCGCCAAGTCTCCCATTGAAACGTGAATTGAGCCAAACAGTGTGCCTTGTCCACCTGGGTTAGCATGGTTAGCTAACACGCTGCTGTTAGTGCTGTTTACTCACCGCTTCTCGCACACCTGTTGCATCGTAACCTTGGTCAAAATATGGCAAGGCATCGACAAACACTTCACCAGCTACTGAAGCCGTCCCGGCCATTTTTAATCAGTCTATATTTTAAAGTTGGTTTGTTTGTTGCCTGTATTAGCTATAGAAAAAACGCTCCGGCCAACTAAAACAAACGTTTTCCGGTCTGGACCTTCAAAATAAAATCCTCAAAGGTAGTGGTTGTTTTGTTTCTGACATCTAGTGGAGTGGAATGGAACTACCTCTATGTGAAACCCGAAACCACGTTGTTCTTTCTACTGTAGAAGTAAAGAAAATGTTGTGGAGAAACCTCTGAAGTTTGGCTTGTTGTCTTCGAAATCTTCACAACACTATGCTAACACTTGTTTAACATTCAAAAAAATCAACAGAGTCAAAAGAGTTCCAATAGAAAACAGTTTACTGCAGATTCAACAGAGTACATCATACACAAGTCAGTCCATGGAGTGACTACTTTTACAATGTTCAGGCTTCCTTTTATATACATTTCTTCATCAGTTGTTCCGTCTTCTCATGCGTAAGAGGTTCTCAGGTACCAGGCACCAGGAGGGTATTGTTCTTGACTTTGACTTTCTCTATCACGTAGACATCATTATTTCTTCCACCATCCTGAATTTCCTTACTCAATCATATTTAGTTTTACATTTCGGCCTAGGTGATTTTGACATTTCGGCCTGGTCTACAGAGATGGGTACGGTGGCCCTAAAGTGCAAATCAAAACAACGTTTCACAAAACACTTCAACATTTCACAAAACACAACAACGTTTCACAAAACACAACAACGTTTCACAAAACACTTCAACATTTCACAAAATACTACAACATCTAAAACACTACAACATTTCACAAAATACTACAACATTTCACAAAACACTTCAACATTTCACAAAACACTACAACATCTAAAACACTACAACATTTCACAAAACACTACATTGTTATCCAGCAAACAGGGTTATCATACTTACCGGTCCTACTTTGTTTGATTGGTGGATGGAAAGTATTACGAATACACTCAACTGTGTTATTGTTGTTTTTTGGGTTGCTAATATAATAGCAACAGTTCCAAAGGTAATGCAACCTATATGTTATAGAAACAAGGGGAGCAACCATTTTACATTTTGTCAAAGAGGTCACAAGGGGGTGCAGACTCAGCAAAGAACCACAGCACTAACAATTAGGGCACGGCAAATAATCACTTCATTCTACAAATTAGCTTTCATTAAGCTAATCCATGTTGGTTAATGTTTGCCACTGCCAGATATCTCTTGAACTTGGTTGACCTTTTTACTCTTTTTCTGTTACTAATGCAATTACAACTGACAAAGTCTGCTCCAACTCTAAGGCTGATTTAAACATGTACTCAGTTTACTCATACATTTGAACTAAATTAGTTTTGATTAGAAAAGTATACATAATGATGTTGTAATTTCATAAAAGGTGATGTAATTGCTGAAAAAACTGAGTGCCAGATGCAGGCTAGCTGTGCCAACTACACACATTCTCCTCCACCTATATATAAAAAAGCAATATGCTGTGATTTCCAAACACAATTCAGATGTTGCAGCTGAACACTGCAAGTATCACAATTATAATCACATGTTACTTGTCAATTGAGTTACATGTGTATCGTGTAAAAATATTTTTTATCAACAAATCGGATTTACTTTTGTATTAAAAAAACAAAAATAATCAGATCAAGTTTAGTCTTTTCCAGTTTAAGGCGGTTTGTTCCTGTAATCCTTATACCTCCTCACTAGGTTTGTTTTTGTTGCATCCAAATATCACAAGGCTTTCATTCATTTGATTTATAACACAAATACGTTTTGTTTATACTTATATACCTTGGAAATCCTGATCCTATTTACACAGAATTACCTTTGGGGTTAATCTGTTGTGCCTCTCTATTTGCATGCTAAAACTGAACCCATGTTTTCATTCACCCCCAAAAACCTTGCATTCACAGAATAGGAAACATTGTCACATGCGGGTAAACAATGCAACAACCATTTCCATAGAATGAATGAATCCATATGTGCAGTACTGCAGAGATGTATTATCATGCATTTACCAAATGAGTAAAAAAAAATTGTGTTTCAAAGAAGTTTAAATGCAAACCTTCTGCATGATTACTTTGTCTTTGATATCACAGTATATTAATTTAAGGGAACAACCAGAATACTTTACCTAGGATCTGAATTATTTGCCTTAATTTGCATAATCTTAAAAGGGGAAATATTTGGACTAACATACGTTTTCAGTGCACAAGCACATTTGGGTATTTGGAGTACCTTCAGACACATTCAGAAAAAACAATATGAATGATGTGTTTGTTTGAACCTGAACGTTTGCATAATATGTCCTTTTCAATAGTTTCCAGAGAGTTTTCTCCATTGTTGTTACATTTTTGTAAACATTGAAAATGTAGCAGTACAGAGTCAAATGAGTAACCTTTTGTCACAATGAGAAAAGTATGAGAAAAGTACAAGTTAAGCATTTCCACTACAATGGAATCATTTAAATATGGAATCATTTAAATAATAGACTTTTATTATAATTTCTCTGAAGAATCCGCAAACCGATCCGAATGATAAGAACTTCGGATCTGGTTTACGTCATGACGTAATCGTCCGTGTTCCTGCTCGGGACATTTACGCAGTACGTGCAGCGGTTCAAAGAGGAAGGAAGATGGCGGATAACAAAGGCGAGGATGATATGGAAACGTCTGTTAACTCGGACGCCGTGCCTTCAGCGCAAGATAACGAGCAGCCAGAAATGAAAGTTGAAAATGCAGTTATAGTCTTAGAAGGGAACACAAAAGGCGGAGAAGATACAGAGTCCCATGATAATGCTAACGAGGCACCTACACCCAACAGCGACGGCGGGGACGTAAGCAACGGTGGGGCTGCTGCTGTTGAGGGAGGGGAAGCGAACAGTAGCACTAGTAACAGCCCGGCTGAGACCAGCTCTACCAATGCGGAGCCGGCGGCAGCTGAAACCTTGCCCGCCGTGGATGCTCCTGTTGGCGGACCAAGCACTGAAATGTCCCCACCTTCTACAGCTCCAGCGGGCACGCCGGTATCGACCCCCTTTAATCTGTTGGATACGTGCGCAGTGTGTAAACAAAGTCTTCAGAGCCGGAACTGTGAACCAAAACTTCTGCCTTGTCTGCACTCCTTTTGCCTGAAATGCATCCCGCAACCAGACAGACAGATAAGCGTACAGGTGCCTGGACCACACGGGCAAACGGACACACACATAGGTGAGTTTTTCACCATTAACGCTAAGAAGCTAACGCAACATATACCTGTACACAGCCCTCTGATGAATGGCTGCCGGTCAGAAGTTTCCTAGTGCTTTAACAGTTGAAAGTGCATCGTTTAAGTTCATTTATTTCCGGATAGAATTGATATGGGATAACTGACACCTAAGGGGTGATCTGAGACAGACCTAGTGTTGAGTGCACTGATGCTAACAGGCAGACAGCATTGAGGGGCAGGTAGACATCTTCGATCACCTGACACTTTGGAAAAACTCAGTGTCAGAGCATCATACTATGGCTTTTTTATGACATATGCTATAACTTTCCTTAATTCCACATTAATGTATTTTTATGGCTTTCTAGTGTGTCCCTTTTTTCAATAACACATGATACTATGCAATTTTTATGACATTCTACACTTTGCATTTCTTAAATGACATATATTTCTTGCCATTTTTATGACATAATATACTTTGACTTTTGTATAACATTTTATAGCATATTATATGTGACTTTTGATGGCCTTTCTTTCCATACTATGGTATTTTTTTAATGGTATACTTTGCCAGGACATTTTACGGCAATTTCAGCTATGACCTTTTATGGCATTTATATTGACATAGCATACCATCACTTTTTAATGATGTATCTTAATTACAGTTTAAGGACAAGTATTTGAATGTCAAACAATTGCATTTGCAGGCCTTTCTACGGCTAGATACACCTCCATCTCCCCGGGAAGGGGACCTGCGTAAAGTGTTTGTTTTTTGATGTTCTATTATAGTGGCCTTGGTCAATAGTAAGGCAATATTTCAATTTGACATATTTCCAATGGCTTCTGGAATGCCAATAAGTCTCAAGGATGAGCGATATATTCCCCACCTCGACCAGAAATATTGTAATTAACATTTTGTCCAAAATAAATAGGGTTGCACAGTTAACCCACATTTAATTGAAATTGAAGTATAGGCTAGTGCAATGTTGAAAATGCACGAGTAGCAATATTTGTCACAGGCAAAATATGTGTAAATATTGGTCCCTTTTAGGGGTTGTGGTGCTACATCCTTCTACAGACCGAATAAAATGTCTTTTTTTTTAGGAAATTATGATCATTTAAAATACATTTTTCAACTATAATCACAATAGTAAAGCAACAAGTATCAATCCTTCCAGTGTCACGAACCTTATTGCAATATCAGTCAAAATAATCACAGTAAGTGCTTTTTAAAAAAGATTGTGCAGCTACACTTGTCATAAAATCAAGAAACACAAACATGAACTTCAGTGGATCCTGATCAAACACTGCGGGCTGCTAGTGAATATTTGAACACCAATAACATTGAGGCATTCTTTAAGTGCCAGACCGGACTACAAAATGTTAATGGTTGAAAGATACTATAATATCAAGATTTAGAGTCACACAGTCTGAATTGCATAAGAACTGCCCAGCTTTTGGGTGAGAACTGGTGGTTATATTTGCCTTTAGTAGATGATTATGACCTCAGAAAGACGGCACTCATACTTTGGCGCAAATTTTGGAAGATTGGGGCCTTCCCTTTAGCATAAAAATCAACTATGCAACATCTGCCCCTGCTTCTCTACGCTGATTTCCTCAGCACACTTCCGTTTAATCAGTGAGATCCTAAATATGTTTGCAACACTGATTAACCTGGATTCATGACAAGGATTACACATTATGCCACCTTGCCCCAGTTACAACGATTAGACATGGAATGATTGATATTATTAAGCCCTTTTTGTTTGAGCTTTTCAAAGCAGAGCTGGGATAAAGAACACGAATATTTTACATGATTATCAAAACTGCTATAATAAGTGCTAGCAGCGTTTCCACGGCATGGTACCGCTCTACTTAATTCGACTCAAATCATTTTGCTTTCCGCTGTAGAAAGTAACAAGTGCGTTGAAACTTCTGTAAAATGTCAGTTTTGTTTCTGCCATTTAAATCTGTTGTAATGAAAAAAGGAAATAAGGTAGTTTGCCATTAAAATAAATAAATAAAACAATCTGTTTGTGTGCCCAATATCCTGTTAGGCACGAGCAGAGGGGGGAGAAGTACTCAGATCTTGCATCTGAGTAAAAGTAGAAGAACCTGAGTGTAGGAATACACTGTTACAAGTAAAAGTCCTGCAATCGAAATGTTACTCAAGTGAAAGTAAAAACGTATTAGCATCAGAACATACACTGCCTGGCTAAAGAAAAGGTCACCCCCTGGATTTAACTAAGCAAATAGGTAAGAGCCTCCCATTGGATAATTACTGCATGGGTGATTATGTTTTAGCTGGCAACAAGTTATTGAACCCTAACTGATGCAGTGAGTAGCTTCTCTTTTGTTAAACAGTCATGTCGAAAGACATCCTGTGGTCGTGGAGAAGATGTTAATCTGTTTCAGAAGGGTCAAATTATGGGCATGCATCAAGCAGAGAAAACATCGAAGGAGATTGCTGAAACTACTAAAATCGGGTTAAGAACTGTCCAACGCATTATTAACAACTGGAAGGACAGTGGGGAAACATCTTCCAGGAAGGAATGTGTTCCGAAATAAATCTTGAATGATCGTGATCGGCGATCACTTAAACGTTTGGTGAAATCAAATCGTAGAAAAACAACAGTAGAACTCACGGCTATGTTTAATAGTGAAAGTAAGAGCATGCCACACGCACAATGCGAAGGGAACTCAAGGGATTGGGACTAAACAGCTGTGTAGCCATAAGAAAACCACTTGTCAGTGAGGCTAATCGGAAAAAAACGGCTTCAATTTGCTAGGGAGCGTAAAGATTGGAATCTGGAGCAATGGAAGAAGGTCATGTGGTCTGATGAGTCCAGATGTACTCTGTTAGAGAGTGATGGGCGCATCAGGGGAAGAAGAGAAGTGGCGGAAGTGATGCACCCATCAAGCCTAGTGCCTACTGTACAAGCCTGTGGGGGCAGTGCTATGACCTGGGGTTGCTGCAGTTGGTCTGGTCTAGGTTCAGCAACGTGCCCAAAGAATGAGGTCAGCTGACTACCTGAATATACTGAATGACCAGGTTATTCCATCAGTGGAGTTTTTCTTCCCTGATGGCACGGGCATGTTCCAAGATGACAATGCCAGGATCCATCGGGCTCAAATTGTGAAAGAGTGGTTCAGGAGACATGAGACATAATTTTCACACATAGATTGGCCACCACAGAGTCCAGACCTGAACCCGATTGAGAATCTTTGGGATGGGCTGGAGAAGACTTTGGGCAGTGGTCTGATTCTCCCGTCATCAATACAAGATCTTGGCGAAAAATTAATGCAAGACAGAAATAAATGTTGTGACATTGCAGAAGCTTGTGGAAACGATTCCACAGCGAATGCGTGCCGTAATCAAAGCTAAAGGCGCTCCAACGAATATTAGTGTGTGACAGACAGTGTACTTAAAGTGCCAAAAGTAAAAGTACCGATTCTGCAGATTGGCCGATTTCAGAATAATATATCGGGGTTTTGTCAAAACCGGGTAACAGGGGTGCTGCACGCTCTTACTTTCGGCGTGCGCCCTCATACCAAAATTATAATTTCCCCCGTAACATTTAAAAGTGATGCCAGAAAACGCTATTTCTGTTCGACAAAAATGGTATAACTACCCTAATAATATAAAAATCGTGTGAAATAGACGGCATAGACAGCTTGGTTTTTACGGAGCTCCGAATAAATAGGGGATCAAAGTCTGGTCGGTCTGCCGGTGGACGAGTGCCAGACTTACACTTAAACTGTGATTTCTGAATTAGATTGTTTCTTTTACTGTCCTTTTGTCTGTAGAGGAAGTAAATACTCTGCTGAATTGTAGTGGAGTAGAAGTACAAAGTAGAATAACATGGAAATACTCAAGTAAAGTACAAGTATCTCAGAATTGTACTTGAATACAGTACTTGAGTATATGTACTTGGTTCCTTCCCACCTCTGAGCGCTAGTGAGGATTCTATCTGACTGATCAGTATTCTGCAGTGTTTGAGTGTCTCCTTTTAGTATCAGCAGAGGTGGCAGGAGATAAAGTCACAGGTGCTTTGCATTGTGGAAAACCAAAAAAGCAGAGTCGAGGAGAGCCGTACCATACAGTGGAAGTGCGGCATTATGTAGGCCTGGGAATATCTAGAAATATATACAGATTAACTTTTGTATATGAACTAAATATATCCTTCATTTATCAACATATTTGTGGCTTATTCCTATAAATCAAATTGTCACATTAAAAAAAGAAAGAGCTTGTTATAGATAAATACATTCTAACAGGATCTTTGTAATATTTATGATGTCCGGACTTCCCTTTATGATATTTATTTTTGTAATTGTGAGATAGTGACTTAAGTTATAGCTATGGAATGTGAAGTGAATATAGTGCATTGCATTCCCTTTACTGTGTAAGTTGATGAACAAACTTGTCTTGTCAGTAGTGTAGGCATGATGTTTGCGGCTTAAAAAATGCAAAACAAAATCTAACTTTGGGACAGCTTGATTGTCCGAACAGTAAAAGACAGACGCCCCGAGAGTCGACAGCAACAGTTCATCGGATGTAAAAACAACTTCCTTGTATGGGAAAGCAAACTGTTGTTTTTGCATGGTTCTGCAAAAACCAACCAGGTTGTAAAGTATAATGGGAAAGTATCTTATAATGGAAGGTGTTTGTGTTTTGTTTCTTTTACAAGAATAATTTATTCCACAGCCGAACCACACTGACAAAACTACTGCTTCTAAGTAAAACAGCGTGCCATATTTCTTACGGTGACAGCTCGTAGAACTATTCTCAAGCTTTAAGCTCTGTGTAGAGGGGTTTACTTCCACACTGTACAAGCAAGCCATAGATGTATTGGCCTCAGTGCAGAGTTTTGCTTTTTTCAGGAATCGCATTATATTATATAGTGTTGGGAGATATTCAGTTCCATATGGTCTGAATTATAAGTAGAGAAATGCCTAGCATGTGGGTTCAAACTGGGGTTTCTATTAGCCTTTATTGGATCATTGCGTAATATGACAAAAACATTGTTACTGTATTGTTACTAGCACTGGATTCATAGCAAGGATTACACATTATGCCATCTTGCCCCAGTCACAATACTTTAAAAGTATTAAGCCCCTTGTTTGAACTAATTTGAGCTAAACTGGGATAATGATGTAGAATATTTTACATGATAACCATTTAAAGTAATTGTTTTATTTCTGGGGTTGTGTACGCAAAATGAGGAAATGTAAAACCCAGGTAAGAAGATTGAGTTCAGTAACAGCTTTTACTTGGACTGACTTATTTATTTAGGCTACTAATCCTTTCTCATTCACTTCTCGTAATGTCTGCTGTATAGGTGATAGCAGCTGTAATGCAACATGTTATGGTACGTTTTAATGTAGGTGGTGGAATATCAGGAAGTTCCTGTCAGTTGGGTCTAAAGAATGCTTTATCTGATGCTTTTTAATTAGACATGAATGTTGCATAATAGAAGTACTAATGTTTTCGTTTTCATAGCATTACCCATGGCTATAATGTGAATTTGATATTATAATCTAATTAAATCGGACTACGTTCATCAAAACCAAATCTCCTAATCTATGTGGCTTCCGTTGTGGTTATGTTTAAGTGAAATATTGACATCAAGTAACGGTTAAATGTGATGCCATCTGTCACTTTTACAAGATAAGTGATGTGTCCACAGATGTTTTACCCTCCCTCCCTGATTTGATGATATCTTGATCCAGGTGTAAGCTATGGGGGCAGCGTTTGTACTGAAGTATCCAACACTTGCACAATATTTTGGTCAAATAAGCCTATTATTTGGGTTGAATATTTTGCTGCAGTCTTGATCCTATTTTATTTAGCAGAAGACTGTACTTTTGGCCTAATCCTGTATTGAAAAAGAAGGTTTTAATTATTGGGCGTGTGTGTTCGTGCGTGCGTGCGTGCTCGTGCGTGTGTGTGCACGCACGCGAGCGCAACACAACCCTAGTCCAGCTGCTTTCACAACCAATCATTCAGAAACCGGTGCAGATGGAGCTTACACAAACCAGCTGTGTGCTGCTCAATCCGGTCTAGACTGCCTCAAACCGGCTTCAACCGGTTTTCACCTAAACTGGCATGCAAGGGGGGAATTTATGGTTTTATGAGGTAAGGGAGGGGTGATATAAATTATGTTGACTCAATTTATAACATTTATGGGAAGTTTAAAATTATGCACATTTTTAGACCTCAGGAAATAAGTGGAAAAGTTAATGAACCAAACTAATTATTTGTTGGGGTGCTTTATTAGAGTAGTAATTCAACTAAATCCATTAACGAAGTCAACGAAAGTGATTAAGTGATACAGTCTTGCGAGTTAGACCATGTGATTTTAATATTCTAATAAAAATGGCAACGATTATGGGAACAAATCTTCTGGAGACAAGCGCTAAATCAATTACCCACAACCCCCGCCCCAACCCCCGAATAATGAGCAATGGGTCGCCCATGGGGCCAAGGATTTTTTTTAATAACAACAGGATTTTACATCAAAGAAATTATGTAAATAAGCAGAAAGTATGCTGAGAAGTTTCTTTTTAATTATTTTTAGTTTGAGGCGGGACTATTCTTAGCATAAAGGTTATGGGCCCCCTTTAAAAATTCAGTTAATCGTTTTCACATGTTCTTGCTGTTCAAAGCCTTACGTTTTTTTCAAATGTCAGTCAATGTAAATCATCACAAAGCTTTAAATGTGTTACCCAGCATTTAATGTTTGATCTCCTTTTGACTCGTGTCCCCTTTTGTCTCCTCAGTAAACGTTATGCGCTGTGCAGTGTGCCACCAGGACTACAAACAGAGTGACATCATTGACAACTACTTTGTCAAAGATACCTCAGAGGCCCCCAGCACGTCTGATGAAAAGTCTGCACAGGTATGTCAAACATCATCAGTAGGTGAACACCAGTATATTTTAAAGAGGCCCTTTTGTGCTTTTTGGGGTTTTCACTTTCCTGTAGTCTGTTTCTATAGGTTTTTGTGCATCTAAATTGTCTGCAAAGGCCAAATCCAACACCCCCCCTTGCCCAAAACGCCTCCATTGAACTCCTTTTTTTACTTCTGTAACATTGTGACATCACTATGCAACACTCCTGCTTGTAAATACTGCATTAGAGCGAAGCAGAAAATAATAGAAGCTGCTGAGTTGTATATTGCAACTCCAACAACAAATAAATCCCGAGTTGCGGTTTCTTTACTTCCTCTAACTCCCGTTTATATAGAGTTCTTCTTGCACTGTTTTTATTCTATTCTATTCTGTTATTTCTTTCATTATTTGTATTGGTTTTATTTGTTTTATGTTCTATATATGTTCATGTTGCATTGTTGGAGGAGCCTGGGGCATATCTACACTGTAGCTACTGTGCATATGATAATAAAGCCTTTCAATTGAATTAAAAAGGACAGTAAAAGAAACGATCCAATTCAGTAATCACAGCTTTAAGTGTAAGCCTGCTGCCTGCCACCGATATTCATATTTTTGGAGTAATTATACAGTTTTTGACTAACAGATATATTTTTTTCTGGCATCACTTTAACATTTTACAGGGAAAATCGGCATTTTATTAGAGATTGCGTGCCGAACGGAAAGAGGGCACGGTGCTCCTGTTACCCGGTTTAGACAAAACCCTGGTCACTGTGAAAACCTTTCCTGAGATGTTTGCCTTGTGCCACAGGTGTTCTGTGACTTTGCTCAAATAATATGTAAGAAAAGTAATTGACCTGCATTACAAATATAGAAATCGTATTTTTATTTTGAATGCAATGAGTTTCCCTTAGTGCCACCAATTAAACCACACTGTCCGTCAACGCATCATAAGGTTCATATTTCATGCCTTATGGTTACAGCACTTATTACCCAGTTAATCTCTTGATTTTAGCTTTGTTTGTAGAGTTTTACTTTAACACAGTACCTGCCACCAAGCCATAACTGCTATTTACTGTTTAAAATTACATTTACAAAACAATTAAATATACTTATATTAAATATTAGCCTTTCGTAGATGATGTGTTTTTTTAAGGTTGGGTTCTCTCCGTACTCAATTTGTAAAAGCTCTTACTTATCAAAATCTTGTTAATTGGCTACTTCCACTTAAGCAGTTAAATCCTACAAAAACGTTAGTTGGTAACAATTTTGTAAGCTGTAATTACCCTGGCTTCATAGCAAGGATCACACATTATGCAGTCTTGCCCCAGTCACAACACTGATCCACGGTAATGAGGTAGTGTTGTTTTGAGCCCTTTGTTTTAACTAGTCAAAGAAAAGTGTTTGTTTTAATATAGAGGACGGAACATGTCATAATAAATACAGGATTAAAGGAAGAAATACGAAAATGAATAATTCCATACAGCGATACATAAATAAATAGATATGGAAATAATTAAATGAATGTATAAGTAAATACAAGTTGTGAATAAAACAGAACATACATAATTAAATATCATGAATGTATTTCAACATTAATGTTCACTACATTTATTTAGTGTGTGTCTGTTAAGAGGTAGGCGGTCCTAACCTCTTCTGTAGCAGGATCAGTTACGGGAGTGTGATCATTTCTGCTAGTCTGTGGTCTGATGCTTCTGCCTGGCCAACCGCACTGATTCATGTAAAGGAACGTATTTATTTATTTATACTTGTGTATACTTATAAAAATATATTTTGTGAAAATGATTCAATACGACTAGTATCTGCTAAACGGACTTTTCCCGTCTTGTATGTATGTATGTATGTATACACATGTATGTATGTATGTATGTATGTATGTATACACATACATGTACAAGGTGCCACCTGCGCAGGAGAAACCAATATTCACATGCTCACACAAGAATTTTAGAAAACCTATGACCATTTATTTTATCAGACAAAACCCCTGTAACTCCTGAGTCCTTAGTTGTCAGAATCAGAACCAGAATACCTGTATTCGTCCCACAGAGGGGACGTTTGCATTCGTTACAGCAAAAAGAGCCAAAGACAGCCTAATATTACCCAAGATACACAGATTACAAAATACACAAAATCTACACCCTGTAACAGTTCTGAGGTATAGCAGCCAGGTATATGTTGCACTGTTATTAATGGTATATGTGTATAATATATATATATTGCACAACAACGGGTGTTATAGTCTGTGTTGTTATATGTATGGGGGTCTACCGGGGGCCATGATGGTTATATTGTCATTCTAATTTTCTAGCTTCTTTGTGTGCTACTGGGACGTTTCCATGCTTTCATGTTCAAAAAGGATTTATGTTTCTCATACTGCCTGTGCTGCACCACCTCTTTTTACTCTCTCTCTGAAAGGAGAGTCCAGTTGGCTCTGATTGGTTAGCTGGCTGACTTTGCTTTCATTGGCCCACAATGATGTCCCGCCCCCTTAGCCTATAATAATGTGTTGGCTAATAGAAGAGCAATTGTTTAATAATGATGTCATTATGTTATGGAACCAAATAAAGGAGTCCAATGGAGGCGTTTCAGGTGGGGATGTTATTACACATTTGTCTGAACTATATAATCTAGCACTATAGCGACTCTTGAAATAGTTCTTTGTGATGTGATCTTCTCAAGGTGTGCACAAGTTGTGAGGACAATGCGGGAACCATAGGCTTTTGTGTGGAGTGCGGGGAATGGCTGTGTAAGACCTGCGTGGAAGCCCACCAGAGGGTGAAAATTACCAAGGACCACAAGATCCACACGAAGGAGGATGCTGACGCTGCTTCCGGTAAGAAAGCCCAACCTGAAGGGGCCGACTAATGTTCAGTGGAGCTTAAACTGCCAAAGCCCAAATAAGACTTTGCCTAGTAGAAACTCAGGGAATATGGTGCTGCAGAAAGGCTGTTGCCATAGTAACAGTGCTGCAGACTCTAGTTGCTTAGATGGTACATTCAGCTGGGGGTGCTATACTCCCTGAAGCTCTGACCAGAGTCTTCTAAAGCCTTCTCTCTGTGTTTGTGAACCTAAGCTGGCTTTGACATTATTTATTTGTCTTTGTCTTTCTCCGGTTTCTTTCATTAGGTATCCTCTTAGTGGAGGGTTGTAGTGTTGTAGCTTGACTGATCTAACAAAAAGCAATTGGATTTTGGAATTTTGCAGAATTATTAAATCATGGGTAAACAAAAGTTCTGGATACTTCATGAAAGCGTTAACGAAGAGGGAACCAGAAGTGGTAAACCTACTGATATTGATTTTGTTCTCTGTACGTTAGCATCAATGGTGTCTTCTGTGTCTCTATAGAGTCTGTTGGTACGACAGGGCAGAGGCCTGTTTTCTGTCCCGTCCACAAGCAGGAGCCACTGAAGCTTTTCTGTGAGACCTGTGACACGTTGACCTGTCGGGACTGCCAGCTGCTGGAGCACAAAGAGCACAGGTAACCCAATCTCTAATTCATCCGAACATTGCGCCGCTGATCCACTGTCATTCTGCTTTGGTATGATATGGTATTCTTAGACTAGTTCTGCCAGCAATAAGCAATATATTGTGCATATGAAATTTGGGAATTGGTTGCGTACTAGTTGGCTTGATTTAGGGCATTATTTTTGGTGGTATTTTTTAATTTAATAAACAAGGAGCCCATCTGTTTTAAGATCTGAGCCCAATCCAATTAAATCCAAGCAATTCTAAATCAACCCAGCTTTTTCTTTTGCATGTCTATTCAATCTGTTTAAGCTTCTCTGCACACTTTGAGATAAAGACCGCGCCAACTTAATACTAATACTAAAATTCTAATCAGATTAGTATTAATTTAGACTTAGATTCCAGTAATGGCTGCATAGCATTGTTTCTGACTAACGAGAGGCAGACATTTCCAAAAACTCCAGAGCCATGTTGCATAACATTTATTGCAAAAAGAAAGCTGTAATCCAAAATACATGATGTGTTGTTTTATTACAACGTGCTGTGCTTGAGTTTTTGTTACATTTTTTAACCTTTTTAAATAAATGATTTCCACTGTGGTCAATTCAATTCTTTACAACCTATACAATGTTTTGAAACTGTTGTGCATAATAATTTGGAACGCAGCACACAATAAACAGCATTTGTAAAACCACAATGTCAGATCGCATTAAAAACCCCGTAAGGCCCAGGACCTCCTAAAGCAGACAGTCAGAGCTTCCTTCTGAAACCTCATGTTGAAATAAATGACAAATGTGTTGCAGCCCTATTTTGTACGGAAACTATGTTGGCGGACGGGTGCAAACGCGCTACAAATTCCCGAAACACTATTTATAAATTTGCAGCATTCTTTATTTGCAGCGCTGTGCAGGTTGGTGTACATGTCTGTTTATTTGCAGGTGTTTAGGTACTTTTGTGTTTTTATATTTGCATAGTTTCTGAAGCTGCAGTGCGTTTCTCCTAAGGGAAGTGTTTTGGGCTGTAGCCCGTTGGCACCTGTCAGCCACCGTAGGAAACTATGTTTGGACCACAGTATCAAATAATCTGCATAAGGGTGGTCTCCCACCAACTGTCAAATAATGGCAGTAATGGCAAGAGCGACTTATACATTCTACCCTCAGTTACCAGTTCCTCGAGGAGGCTTTTCAGAACCAGAAAGGTTTGATTGAGTCCAACATGGCCAAACTACAGGAGAAGAAGAGTTACGTGCATTACTCAGTCTCCCAGGTGCAAAACAGGTGCGTGTCTTATCCCCAGTTTCCTCTCTCCATTAACATAACTACTGCATGTCAATACCCGTTGCAATTGGCTGACGCATTTATATTTTTTCCAGGTTAAAGGAGGCGGGTGAGACGCAGAAGAAGGTGGAGCATGAGATCAAAATCGCAGTATTTACTCTTATAAATGAGATTAACAAGAAGGGAAGGTCCTTGCTGCAGCAGTTGGATGTAAGCTGGTTTTTATTCATCATTTTTGCTAAGAGCTGCATAAGGTATAGTAGAAAAATGAGAAGAGAAGTAGCCATCATGATTTGTAATCTATTTTCTAAACAGTAGTGTTTGTAAGCTATTGTAAAGCTCACTCTGTGACTCTAATTTTAGTAAAACTACACCCCATCTTTAAAAAAAGTTTCATTATATATGTTGAAAATATTTAGATATTTATATGCCTTCTGATAACTAAATATGTCAGATATCTATTTGGATTAGACAGTCCTCTTTTTCCTGCTTACTTTTCTTTAACAGATTTGATAAGACTTTTTTCCCTTTCCTTTGAATCTGGTTTCTTATATGTTGTGAACGTGACTACTTCCCTATTTGCTGCAGACTATTATCCACTGCTGTCATAAACCAATATCCCCATGGGGATCATTCCATTTTAATCTAATACAAATCTCATGATTTTATCCCTCTATGCATACCTCTTTGTAATGGCTTCCAACATTCATCTATCTTGGGTGTTGAGGCTCTTTCAGTAACAGATCCCTAACCAGAATAATCTCCTTCTCTGTCTAGAGTGTCACCAAAGAGCGCAATGCGAGGCTTGTGTCTCAGCATAAGGACACCGCGCAGCTGGCCCAACAGATCCACCATGTGCTCAGCTTCTGCCAATGGGCCATCGGCACTGGCAGCAGCACAGCGCTGCTCTACAGCAAGAGGCTGGTATGTATCCCATGACTTTCAGACGTTCTGCAGGTTGAGAGGCTAAAGGTGACAGTGTGCTCCCAACATGGCTCTGCTGTGCTTATGCTGTACATGAGAATTATTATACTAGTTGAAGTGAATGGTAGTTAAACTGAACACTTGGGTTGTAGGCTTCTGATGTAATTTGTAGCCTTGCAGCATCATTTCAGGCTTTAAAAGCAATACATATTAGGTATGGTTGTTGTCCTATGTACTTGATATCTGTTTTCAGACGCATTTAGAGAGCATGCAATTCTGTGGAGTATACTATACCATACCACTATACCATTCATATCCCACAAGACAGTGAGTCAATTGGACAGTCGAGGTAACTTTAATGTGTAGTACTGCTTCCAAAGAGCATGTTGACAAATGAGCTGCTTGTTGCTACAGTACTGCCAAGTTCAGTAACCCCAAAACATTATTCTGTGTGTGTGTGTGTGTGTGTGTGTGTGTATATGTAGATGCTCTACCAGCTTCGCCAGCAATACAAGGCTCGACTGGAGCCAGTGCCACAGGCCAATGGAGTTGTGCGTTTCTTCTGTGACCCCACCTTCTGGGCCAAAAATGTGGTGAATCTAGGTGAGTGATATTATCATTGGAATGTCTCTCGTATAATATTTTCTGGTCCGGCATCCTTTTTTTTTGTCTTCCCTAATACCTTATAAATCAATAAATAAAGGAATATTTCAGAACTGTTTTGGGCATGTCCACCTCCTAAAAATAATGCTTATTGTTATCGCTCTTCTCCTTATTGTAGGTAATTTGGTCATCGAGAAGCCACACCAACCTGCACAGCCCGCCGCTGTGATGGTAGGGGGATCGCCTATTTCCCCGGGCCACAGTCACCACAGCAAGCAACAGGGACAGATCAACCTGGCCCAGCTCCGGATGCAGCACATGCAGCAACAGCAGGCGGCATACGCGCAGCACAAGCAGCAGCAGCAACATCATCAGCAGCAGCAGCACCAGCAACAGATCCAGCAACAGATGCGCATCGCCTCCCAAATGTCCCAGCAGCACATCAGACAGGCCGGGCCCCCCATGGGTCAGCAGCAGGTAAAAAACATTTACCATTCAGGGTACAACTATGTATACCCATGAAAAGCTGGGCTCCAATTATCTCTAAGGTTCACTTTTCTATAAGATTGGCCCTTTAGTCTGAAGTACTCTTCTCTGTAAGGTTCCCCCCTACTGTCTGAAATTCCCCTTTTTTTTTTAGACATCACGTTTTTATAGGGGCCTCCCTTTCGTTAGACGTTATTTTTCTTAATAGGGGCCTCCCTTTCGTTAGACGTTATTTTTCTTAATAGGGGCCTCCCTTTCGTTAGACGTTATTTTTCTTAATAGGGGCCTCCCTTTCATTAGACGTTATCTTTTTTATAGGGGCCTCCCTTTCGTTAGACGTTATCTTTTTTTATAGGGGCCTCCCTTTCGTTAGACGTTATCTTTTTTATAGGGGCCTCCCTTTCGTTAGACGTTATCTTTTTTTATAGGGGCCTCCCTTTCGTTAGACGTTATCTTTTTTATAGGGGCCTCACTTTCGTTAGACGTTATCTTTTTTATAGGGGCCTCCCTTTCGTTAGACGTTATCTTTTTTTATAGGGGCCTCCCTTTCGTTAGACGTTATCTTTTTTATAGGGGCCTCACTTTCGTTAGACGTTATCTTTTTTATAGGGGCCTCACTTTCGTTAGACGTTATCTTTTTTATAGGGGCCTCCCTTTCGTTAGACGTTATCTTTTTTTATAGGGGCCTCCCTTTCGTTAGACGTTATCTTTTTTATAGGGGCCTCACTTTCGTTAGACTTTATCTTTTTTATAGGGGCCTCACTTTCGTTAGACGTTATCTTTTTTATAGGGGCCTCACTTTCGTTAGACGTTATCTTTTTTATAGGGGCCTCACTTTCGTTAGACGTTATCTTTTTTATAGGGGCCTCACTTTCGTTAGACGTTATCTTTTTTTATAGGGGCCTCACTTTCGTTAGACTTTATCTTTTTTATAGGGGCCTCGCTTTTTTTTGAAGTCATCTTTTTTATAGGGGCCTCCCTTTCGTTAGACGTTATCTTTTTTTATAGGGGCCTCCCTTTCGTTAGACGTTATCTTTTTTATAGGGGCCTCACTTTCGTTAGACGTTATCTTTTTTATAGGGGCCTCACTTTCGTTAGACGTTATCTTTTTTTATAGGGGCCTCACTTTCGTTAGACTTTATCTTTTTTATAGGGGCCTCACTTTCGTTAGACGTTATCTTTTTTATAGGGGCCTCGCTTTTTTTTGAAGTCATCTTTTTTATAGGGGCCTCACTTTCGTTAGACGTTATCTTTTTTTATAGGGGCCTCACTTTCGTTAGACGTTATCTTTTTTATAGGGGCCTCACTTTCGTTAGACGTTATCTTTTTTATAGGGGCCTCACTTTCGTTAGACGTTATCTTTTTTATAGGGGCCTCACTTTCGTTAGACGTTATCTTTTTTATAGGGGCCTCACTTTCGTTAGACGTTATCTTTTTTATAGGGGCCTCCCTTTCGTTAGACGTTATCTTTTTTTATAGGGGCCTCACTTTCGTTAGACGTTATCTTTTTTTATAGGGGCCTCCCTTTTGTTAGACGTTATCTTTTTTATAGGGGCCTCACTTTCGTTAGACGTTATCTTTTTTATAGGGGCCTCACTTTCGTTAGACGTTATCTTTTTTATAGGGGCCTCACTTTTTTTTGAAGTCATCTTTTTTATAGGGGCCTCACTTTCGTTAGACGTTATCTTTTTTATAGGGGCCTCACTTTCTTTAGACGTTATCTTTTTTATAGGGGCCTGGCTTTTTTTTGAAGTCATCTTTTTTATAGGGGCCTCACTTTCGTTAGACGTTATCTTTTTTTATAGGGGCCTCCCTTTCGTTAGACGTTATCTTTTTTTTATAGGGGCCTCACTTTCGTTAGACGTTATCTTTTTTATAGGGGCCTCACTTTCGTTAGACGTTATCTTTTTTATAGGGGCCTCCCTTTCGTTAGACGTTATCTTTTTTATAGGGGCCTCACTTTCGTTAGACGTTATCTTTTTTATAGGGGCCTCACTTTCGTTAGACGTTATCTTTTTTATAGGGGCCTCACTTTCGTTAGACGTTATCTTTTTTATAGGGGCCTCCCTTTCGTTAGACGTTATCTTTTTTTATAGGGGCCTCCCTTTCGTTAGACGTTATCTTTTTTTATAGGGGCCTCACTTTCGTTAGACTTTATCTTTTTTATAGGGGCCTCACTTTCGTTAGACGTTATCTTTTTTATAGGGGCCTCGCTTTTTTTTGAAGTCATCTTTTTTATAGGGGCCTCACTTTCGTTAGACGTTATCTTTTTTATAGGGGCCTCACTTTCGTTAGACGTTATCTTTTTTATAGGGGCCTCCCTTTCGTTAGATGTTATCTTTTTTTATAGGGGCCTCCCTTTCGTTAGACGTTATCTTTTTTATAGGGGCCTCACTTTCGTTAGACGTTATCTTTTTTATAGGGGCCTCACTTTCGTTAGACGTTATCTTTTTTATAGGGGCCTCACTTTCGTTAGACGTTATCTTTTTTATAGGGGCCTCCCTTTCGTTAGACGTTATCTTTTTTTATAGGGGCCTCCCTTTTGTTAGACGTTATCTTTTTTATAGGGGCCTCACTTTCGTTAGACGTTATCTTTTTTATAGGGGCCTCACTTTCGTTAGACGTTATCTTTTTTATAGGGGCCTCACTTTTTTTTGAAGTCATCTTTTTTTATAGGGGCCTCACTTTCGTTAGACGTTATCTTTTTTATAGGGGCCTCACTTTCGTTAGACGTTATCTTTTTTATAGGGGCCTCACTTTCGTTAGACGTTATCTTTTTTATAGGGGCCTCACTTTCGTTAGACGTTATCTTTTTTATAGGGGCCTCACTTTCGTTAGACGTTATCTTTTTTATAGGGGCCTCCCTTTTTTTTGAAGTCATCTTTTTTATAGGGGCCTCTCTTGAGTCTGAAGTTCCTTTTCTATGTAAGCACCCTCCCCCCTTTTGGAAGTTCTCTGTTTATTAGGGTTCCTGGTGTCTGGAGTTGTTTTCAGTTAGAGGAAGTACTGTTTTTTATAAAGTTCCCTCGGTTTTTATGAAGTTCTCTTTTCTATGAGGGTTCCACCTTTTGTCTGAAGTTCCGTTTCCTTAAAGGTTCCCTCGGTTTTTCTGAATTATTTCTCTTTAAAGTTCCCCCTTACCTTTAAAGTTCTCTTTTTATACTTCATGAAGGGAGATGATGTTTGTATCTTTCCCTGATTTTTATTACGCCAAGCTAAACACAGTAACAGTGTTCAGTTTCACACAGATGATTTAACTCAATTCAGATTCAAAATAATAATAATTTGAACTGGGTGGAGAATGAAAGGTCAAGAGTTCATAACCTTTCCTTTGATGTGTCAGATGTTTGGTGGTAATGCATGTGTAAGCAGGAACTTAACGTTCTTATCTGAGGTTTGCTAAAGCCTAAGTGCTTTTCAAGATAAGAGACTGCTGCAAAGGACCATTGCATATGTGCATGGGATGTGTTGTCACTAAATGAAACTCACCAGGCATCAAGTGGCTGTTGTGAAATGATTATTGGGACATTAGTCTTCTGCTTTAACTTATTGCTGTTTGGAGGAAGCCTTGTGCAGGGGACAGTCCCTACTTGTCACGGCATCATCACATGTCAATCATTTTCTTACTAAAAAAATGACTTTTTTGCTCAACGTTTTGTATTGGCTATGTTTGAGAAATTATCTCAAGCGGGGAACAGGAAGTAAAGACTTTCATTTTGCACTGGAATGATACATCGAATAAATCAATTACCTCTTTTTCTGTCTTTTATTTATCATTTTAATCACAATAAAAGACTAAATGGCCCTCACAAGGAACAAATTAAGGACTCTTAAGACTGCTTCCGCCTAGTCTGCCGGCTCCCTCCATACGAACATAACGGCAACCTCTGCGCAGAGCCATTTTGCTGCTTGTTATGGGAATGCAGGTTACTATTAATGATGTGTATGTTCCTATATTTCCATGACCCTGAAGATGGCTCGCTGTTTGCATGAATTGCAGCGTTTTTCTTTATCCAATCGTCCGATTTTCACACAGTCTATGTTTATTTATGATTTTTCAACAGCCTCCGAGGCTCATCAGTATGCAGCAGCTACCAAGAGGGCCTGGGGGTATGAACGGGGGGCCAGGTCCCCCCATGTACCCTTCCTCCCACCACATGCGTCTCCAGGGTCCCCCACAGGCCCGGATGCCTACGGCTCAGCCCAGGCTCAACGGACAGCAGTATCCCGCCATGATGCAGCCTCAGCTACAGAGACAGGTCTGTGAACACACACTCTGGTTTCTTTGTATGCAAATGTAAAAATGGTATAATTATTGATATTTTGCAGCATACTTTGACTGTTTGGATTTACAATTTCAATGTTGTTGTTTTTTAAGCACAATGTATACACAATGGTCTCAAACAGCATGCGGAAGAAAGAAATACACCGTGCTTGCAGTGTGTAGTTTGTGCACATTTTTCTGAGAACACTAACAGACTTTGAAAGCAGGTTTCCTTTAGCTCTTATGCTCTTAGTCTGTCGAAATGGTTGTGGTTGTGTGTTTTACTATTTGAGTTTGTGTAGAATAAGGTCAACATGAGGCCAGTAAATGGTTAGTACAACCACTAGGTTTATTTTACAGTAAACATGTCCTACTTATATATGCAAATACATTTGTATTTTCACAATTAAGAAATACTTATTTTAGGGACTTCTTCCACAGAGGTTTGTTTATATTCTGTTAAAGTGATAAAGCACATTAATTGCTGTTGTTGCTGTTATCTGGGTCTTTAAACTATTCTTAAATAACTTTATTAGTAAAGATTTATATCAATTTTGAAAGTACAGTCAGCCAATACTAAAAGCAGATTCAAGTGCTGACTATTTGGTAAATGATTAAATGAATATGCTTAAATAGAAGGCAGGAAGTACTACTAGTATTTTCAGCTTTCTCAACAATTACGTTCAAAGATACCATTTAATACAAAATCTATATGATAATTAAACTCTATGGCTATATTATTACCAAGTGAAAACCTAAATTGACCACATCAAATGAAATGTGGAGCTTCATTTGCAGTATTTTTTTATCCAGCCAGACGCATACCAACTGATGCATTGACGGGAGAGCCTTAACCATACTATTTATGTCTTTTTGGCTCACACTGCCTTCACCTTAGCAGATATCTCCACCTAGGCCAGAGATCTACGCAGCCTTATAGTGTCCTCCTTTTCAGAGAGTCCTTTTCCCCTACAGGAACTTAGTGGCTATAAAAAATAACATTAGAATACCAGTATATCAAATGGCAGTGTGAGACTTACTGGGGTCTAAACCTGCAGAGAGTTATCACCCAAATCTGCAGCGCTTTAGGCTTTACTACCCTTTTAGTTCACCACCAACGCATCATTTTTGACTGCAAGAGACACCTGTTTAGAGGTAGAAACTTCCTGTACACTACCTGCTCAGCACCACAACAGCAGACAGACACAGTTAGCAACTAGCTGGTAGAGAGTGGAGCATTAGGCTGCTGCAGAGCCAGATATTTCCCTCAGGAGTGGGGAAGGCACAAGCCAGTTTGCGGCCGACAATGGGGTCCAGTGTGTCAAACCAATATACTGCTGGCCATCCCTCAAAGAACCTGCAACATATAATTTAGCTCAAGGAAGTCATCCCCCAAAGCATTTTAATCAAAGACAAAAACTGTTAACCCCAAAAAATAGCAACCAATTTGGTGTAGTTCCTGCTGTTGAAAAGTGCTATTGGAAGTTATATCTGCTACCAACATTTGTTAATGGTCACAAAACACAGATTCCTCAAAACAAGTCTGAGAGAATTTTGCCTTTATTCTAATTAAAAGCAAGCTGGTTTTTAATTTAAGTAGTTCAACATGCATTTTCTAAGAAGGGTGCAAATGTACCGTGTTCTGTACCAGTCCTGCTTCACACGGCCTCACAAATGTATACAGATTAAGCCAGAGAATGTGTACAGTGTGAAATCTATATTTACTACTTCATGTCAGACTAGGTAAGTGAAATCTCCAGGATACACCCAGCCCCTTCTTCTTTGTGTCCAGATGTCTATAGAATCTGAGATGAGCCACCAAAGGTTTCGTTTCTTACTACAATCAGGGGTTTGGCACCTTTTTTTTCTACTTTGTCGTCTGTGTGTCTTGTGCAGCATGTGTCATCCAAATGCATGATCATGCAACCATGTTGTTTTCACAGCAACATGTTTGGTTTCATAAACTCATTGAATGACCTGTGCCATTGTTTTTGTCGTCCCATCTTTTTTCTATTTCTGTCTCTTTCTTTTTTCTATCTTCTTCTAATTGTCCTCTATCCTTCCTTCTCTGTTTTTCTCTGCAGCATTCCAACCCAGGGCATGCGGGCCCTTTCCCGGTGGCTTCCCTCCATAACGCTAACCCCACGAGTCCCACCAGTGCCAGTATGGCGGGTGCCCATGCTCACCGTGGCCCCGCCAGCCCCATCATAGGGCCCATCGAACTCATTCCCTCCGTTACCAATCCTGAGAACCTGCCTTGCCTACCCGAGATCCCGCCCATACAGGTGCAAACATTCAAACCATGTATTTGTTGTTTGGGAAGAATCCGTAACATTTTCTTTTTATTCATCTGCCACTTCTAAATGTTTTTAGTCAGGTAAATTCATTTGAGTTTAATATTTGACACCTCGCTCAACTAGGAAAATATATCAAATATTAATGTGTTTATTGAAACGTTCCTATTATTATCAGTAGGGTAAACAACTGAACAATTGAGATCAAAAAGAGTGAATAAAAATAAGGACAATATTTAACAAGGATATATTATGCTAATTTTCAGGTTCATATTTGTATTTTGTGCCTCTACTGTGACATGTTTACATGCTTTAATGTTAAATGAGTGTGTGGGAGAGTAACTCTCTCTTGAGGGAACACAGGGATTTTAGCCTTTGCCGTCCATTTACATGCACAAAAACCAAGGGGCAACCTCGGTGCTGAGCAGTGAAACACATACGGAAGTGCCAAAAACTGCAGTTCATCGAATGGCCGCGTGGCCTGGCTCCAAAACAAAGCAATTTACATAGACCCCATGTTAAAATGCCAATTTTTAAAGCAGAAATAAACATGTTTACAGCGTGGTACAAAAATTGCTTTTGGTCTCTATAGCTAGTTTCCCTATTCATGACAACAGTGAGGAGGGTGAATTTCTATATAACTCTCCCGTTTTAATTATATTAAGGCTTAAAGTTATGCATAATTAAGGGCGTGGTTGCTGTAATTGAGAGGTTAGCGCCATCAGTGGGCGCTAGCCGCTAGTTGTCTGCTCTGCTAGCTACGCTAACAGCCTCTGCACTGATAATGTGTCTTGTTTAGTATAATTCCCTAAAGCAGCAATAATAACTGACTATGGAAGCCAGTATCAATAACACATTTACCATCACATGTAACTAGTGTTGTCACGTTCCCTATATTTTGGTACCGGTACCGATACTAACATGTATTTCGATACTTTTCAACAAGATTGCCGAAACGTCGCTTCAGATCGAAAGATAGTGACGGCATTAAGACTATTATGCAGACGATATGCCTATGTCAGAAAACACTGTCACAACTTGCACCTAATGCGTTTTTTTGTTTTTGTTATTATTACTATGAGAGAGAGAGAGAGAGAGAGAGAGAGAGAGAGAGAGAGAGAGAGAGAGAGAGAGAGAGAGAGAGAGAGAGAGAGAGAGAGAGAGAGAGAGAGAGAGAGAGAGAGAGAGAGAGAGAGAGAGAGAGAGAGAGAGAGAGAGAGAGAGAGAGAGAGAGAGAGAGAGAGAATATATATATATATATATATATATATATATATATATATATCGTTACTGATGAGTTTCCCGCCATGTACCGGTACTTTCCAAATCCCGTACCGTTTTAAATGCCTCAGTACCGCGATACTTCGTTAGTACCGGTATACCGTGCAACACTACATGTAACTTAGCTTATTAAACGTATTAAAAGTAACGTTGTAATCGAGTGTTCCATAGAAACGACTCGTGAACTGAATCATGTGAAAATTGAAATTCTGTTTCAAACTAAACGTTAACGTTACGCTGATTCACGGTAACACTGGCCACATTTCTGGTCGAAATATAGTGGTGTATATTTGAAACAAGCACTTTTAAACTAGTGCAGTCTAATGTCAATAACAGATAGATCTTCGTCGTCAAGTTTTGTTGTATAGTTTCAGGTTAACTTACCTTGAGTAAGACGACCGGTAACCGAGAGCAACGAGACCGCAGGTTGTGCTGTTGACTTTTATTGGGATAGCGCCGCGAGTTTCATACGGTAGCATGTAGCCTAGCTTGGAAGCCTTCGCTAGCTTGGTAGCTTCAAGCTAGATGGGCGTGTTTCAGTAGCCACGCCTACTTCAGCTCCAACCCTATGTCCATATTTGGATTAGCCGGGAGCGGGCGGGAGGTAGACTGAGAAGATGTCGACGGTGGGAGTCGCCCACTTTGAGCTTCATTACGGCTCTTCACAAACCTATGGGTGACATCACGGATACTACGTCCATTATTTATACAGTTTATGACAAAAACCTATATAACAGTTTACAGGGATGGGAAAACCCCCAAAAGCACAATAGGACCTCTTTAAAGAAATAAAGTATATGTAATATAGAGAAAAAACAATCTGTAGAACAGATAAGCAAATGTTAATTTCTAAAAATGTACAAGATGTGTGGTTCATGATGAAAGGTATGTAAAAGCACAATAGGCTGATGTGTAGACAGGATTGGTGCGGGCCAAAATAAGCAGGTGTTATTTTCCCTGCTTCAAAGTATCCGTTAAACACATATTTCCTTGATGCTTTTGCAGCTGGAGGATGCAGGGTCGAGCAACCTTGGAAACATCCTGACTCGCTTCATTACAGTCAACAGGGAGCAACTCCTCGGCTCAGTGGACATGAACCCCTCGCCTGGCCTGTCCACACACTCTCCTGGATCCTCAGGTACAGACGCGTTCAGTGTGATTGACTCCCATTCACACGTTACAGAGAAAACAGCTCTCTTCTTTTTTTTTTTTTAAATGTTCCCGACTTTCTCAAGTTGTCCTATTCACATTCATGATAACAGACCTAAGGGATTCAGTGCTAGGAGTTGACCGTAAAATATTGAAAGCTGACTGCTGTATGATGAGTAATGGATAATGTACAGAGAACTGGTCTCTATTAGCAAGCTTAATTTTGAGGTAACAAACTATTTGCTGAACATTATCCCATGACATTACATCACAGCTACTTACTCACTAAATCAATAATTTGGCCCAAACTACTGATTTAAAATATGATTTTATTACTTCATCATGAACAAATAGTCTTCCTTGCAGTTTTGTGAGGGCAGAATGGGTCAATAGCACAGGTCTGTTATTCATAATAATGTGTGCTCTAAACAAAAAAATTTACAATGCCATAATTGAAAATCAAGTATCCAGGAAATCCTACAAAAAGTATTGAATGTATAAGCCATTTCAATTTAATTTCTAGAAAAGGACCCTTGTTGTTATATGTAATAATTTACATGTCTCTTTCCCCATTTCTGCCTTCAGGGTTGTCGAATGCACACACACCAGCAAGACCTTCTAGCACGTCCAGCACAGGCAGCAGGGGCAGGTAAGCAGATATAAAGACGTATTTTAGGAGAAAAACCCCCTCTTTAACATGCTGTTTTGCCATGTCCACAGATAACGTTTCATTGATTCCATAAATTAACAAAAGACTGAACCTAACTTTACATTCCAGCAGAGAGCTACACTGCTAAGAACACATCTGGTTCAGGGTGACACGATCGCAGTGAGCAAATATTTAGCAACAACTGATACAGACAACAATTCTAACAGTAGGACAAAACGGTCATGCCACATGACTACATCTGTGTTGCAGCTTAAACCAGAAGCTTTAAAACCAGTGGCCGGGGCAATGAAAGAAGGTGGATGTTGAAGTGTGAACACTCTTGTCTCACATAAAAAGAATCTGCATTTTATTGAACAATTACTGCAGTCTTTTCCTTAAACTTAAGAAAGACATTTTAGTTGCCTTATCACCAAACTAATTTTATAGTGTCATTTTAGTCTGGTCTTCCTTTACATACTTTTGACAGCCCTATTTACACGTATTCTGGTGTCACTGTATGTAGTCTCCATTAACTTAACAAGTACAGTCATAAATAAGCAGTTACTTAGTAAATTAGTTTGGGGGGCGGTGGGGGGAGAAGGCACACAGGGTGAGGTAGGCCTGCCTGTCGCATGAAGAAGCCCGCAATTATTTTTTTTAAAATGCGTTTTGCAGAGAAGGGAGGCTGGAGTTGGTCACGGTTCGGAGTGAGAGAAAACCGGACAGAGTAAGAGTTAAGGTGGCAGGCGTGCGTTGCTTAGGTGGCCGCCTAAGCTGTAAAGTGCTGCGGGAAACCCTGTGTTAATCCTTTCCGCACGCTTTGTTTTTGTCTGTTTTAAGCTGTAATTCGGCTGGAAAGACGGGGCCAGGAGGTGGCGCTCAAGTGGAGCAGGTGAGGGTGAAGCAGGAGCCTGGAACAGAAGAAAGCAACAGCTGTCCAACTTCCTCTCTGAAGACAGAGTGGGGCAAAGATGGCGGGAGGAGTGATTGCATGGTATGAACACTCCTCTTCATCCTTTCAACAAGATATTGTTACTGGTATTTTATGATCCCAGCCAAAGTGGACAAATGTCTTATTCAATATATGCTAAAACATATACAGCTCTGGAAAAAAATTGAGAGAACACTGCAGCATTATCAGTTTCTATGATTTTACTTTTTATAGGTATGTCTATGAATTAAATTATTTTTTACTATTTTATTGTATTCTATAAACTACTGACAGCATTTCTCTGTGTTGAAATTCAACAGACACTGGAATGGCCATACATGTAGAGATAAAGATTTAAGAACCATTTGGAGTGGTCCCTTAATCTTTTCTGGAGCTGTTTATGCCTTACTGGTAACAATGACTATATGGGCCAGAAGCAATGGCTCCTAACCGCATTTATCAAAATAAATATTGCTTTTGTATGGTATGGAACTTTTTGCTGTGATTTCATTTTCAGCTACATCACACTCTGTCACACATGGCATGATGAATTCTGTCAGAACCATTAATCTTTTCCTTTGACATTTGTGCTTATTATTAAATATATACGTAAAAAGAAAATTGGTAAGATATTGAGGAAAATGTCAAATATGAGGTCAGAATGGAGTAAATGGAAAAAAATATACTGAAATGATAAATCTGAGAAAAGGATCTTTTATTCTTCCTCAAATTAAAAAAAAGTGTTTTACCCACAGATGAGCAATCCGGAGAGCAGCACCCATCCTACATTGGGAGTCGTATCTTCCGGCCAAGATGCTCTCAGGGCTTTAGGGGAGCGCGTCAAAACAGAACCTCAATCTGAGACACCTTGTTCTGGACACAGTGGCTCCGGGGCCGCCACCTCTTCCACTCCCACAATGACCTCTGCTACCTCACTATACTCTGGGAACGGCAGCAGAACGGCCGGCGCTTCGCTCACTAATGGAAACTCGGAGAAGGGGGACGACCCCAATGAGGACTGGTGTGCTGTTTGCAACAACGGGGGTGACCTGCTGTGCTGCGACCGCTGCCCCAAAGTGTTCCACATGAAGTGCCACGTACCCACCATAAAAATCTTCCCAACGTGAGTCATTAGAACAAGACTACTTTTTTTAGGTGGTGTAACATTTTCATGAATAATATTGAAAATAATAATAGATTACATTTTCATAGCACCCTTCAAGGGACCCAAGGACATGGTGTAAGGACATACAAAAATAAAATAAAAAAAGAATTGATTAGAACACATTTCTTTTCTGGACAATATATGATGATATGACATTTTTGCTTATTTGATTTTGATTCAATTCATGGGGGCTGCAATCGATGTGAGATGAAACCATGTGCCCATCTATCAATCGGTTACATTGATATCAACTCAATGTATTGGTACACCCCTAAAAAGCTGAACATGTTTCAGAAATCGACAAAATTGATACTTGATTTGTAATAACGGGCCTTTACTATCTGTCAGAAAACAAAACGTCCTAGTTTGATCTTCTCAAAATATTTCTTTAGCAGCTGTTAATTGACATTGTTTTTATTAACATAATGTCCCCTTTTTTTGCCGTGTTTTTAGGGGTGATTTTCTCTGCACGTTCTGCCGAAGTCTAACCACCCCCGAGATAGAGTACTGTGACGAGAGCAAGAAAGGCCAAGAGGCACAGGGGCTGAGTCCTGAGGATCAAAGGGTCAGTACATCCAACACAACTTCAAAAAGCTCTGCATGATTATCACTTGGCAGCTAAAACCCTCTCTTCCTCCGTCTGCAGAAATGTGAACGCCTCCTGCTGCACATCTTCTGCCATGAGCTCAGCGTGGGCTTCAGGGAACCTGTTCCTAGCTCTGTAAGTATCCCCCCGAGCAAATACACACACCCAGTCGATGGCGAAACTCCCGAGGCCTGTACCACGAAGCCAGTTCAACATACCCTGGATATGTTTGAGTTGTCTGGCTTAACTAAACCTAACAAACGCGATCTCGCGATTCGGTCCTACGACGCTGGTTATCTTCTCGGTAAGTCAACCCAGGGTTTCTCTGTCCGGCTATGAGTGCGTTCACGTGAAATGGGCGGGGTTAGCAACATTTGGCCAATCACAAACCCGGAGAAGCTTACTGACAGCGGAGCGTCATACGTCATGAATGCAAAGTCAACTATCATGTTAGACAAATAACAAGTTAAACTTTAAACCTACATTAATTAAACACTTGATCCAGAATAAAACCAACATAGGTGCGGCTGGAGGTGCAGGAAGAACAGCTGGTAAAAAGTGTTTCGTCAACTTAATGGGTTGTTTTGCATACAGTATGCGGCACTGTAATTGTTGCACAGCCTAATACGGCTCGAGGAGCTGACACAGATCAGGAAATATATGATGTGATTGATGACTTGATTTGAATAATAAATGCGATGCGGACTGTACGCAATGCTCTGAGTTACTTTGCTCCGGTTACTACTGTTGTGGCAGATCTTTAAGTAAACTTGGTTGCCGCGAATGTAATAATAGTCTAATTGCTCTGAAGATGGGCAGTGATTCTATTCATTTTCATGTCTGTTGTTCCTGCATGACTCATAGCTTTAAACTCCCCACACAGAGCTCTGATTGCTCAGCAGGCGAGGCTTTCGCTGAGTTGATCTCTTATCTGGAACATAACCTGCTCTGGAGCGGGTTAGGTGTTCAGCATAAGTTACCATGGAGATCTACCCCCGTAAGAAGTGAACCAGCGTCCTAGGACCGAAAACCCAGAGTTAACCCTGAAGTTACCTCGGTAACCCCAAATCCTGCTTCTCGGTACAGGCCTCTGGTGCTTTTGAGCCTAGTAGCATAAATTAAGATATTATTATTATAATTATTTTTATACCATATTACATACATAGATGTATACATTTAGTTAGAAAAGATTCAGATTTCTGTCGTTTCTGCCAAACTGCAAGACACATTGTCCTCCGCCTCCCATGTTCAACTCAAATTTTCATCATCCCCCCTCCTGTGAAATAGTAAGAGATGTTGTCCCATGTTGTTCAACCAGGTGCCCAACTACTACAAGATTATAAAGACGCCCATGGATCTCAAGAGGGTGAAGAAGAGGCTGCAGCTCCGGAGCTCCCAGCACTACCAGTCCGTCCAGGAGTTTGTGTCCGACATGCGCCTAGTCTTCACAAACTGCGCCAATTACAACGAGGTGAGCAGCATGAGTCCTGAGCCTGCTTTGGGGAATGGCATCTGCGCGTGTGTGTGTGTGGGTGTGTATTCGGACGATGGGTAGACTGATATGAGTTGAAGATTAATTTAATAGCATAGAGTGAATCTTTAGATACTAGCCTATAAGACTTGGCCTTGCAATTGCAAAAACATTAGAGTGCAATGAAATGAATAGATGAACATTTTTACCTATTAGTAAAATAAATCATATACCAGCTCAGTCTAAGCTAACCTAATGTGAGGCACAAGCTGACCTTGGAGGAGGAAGTGGGAAAGGGTGCTATAGTGTGTACAGTTTTGCTACTACTAAGACTGGCTGCTGGATGATGGAGTCAGTGCTGTGTTCACCCTGGCTGCAGACCGCTGTGTGAAACCCTGTAACACCGCCTGCATCCCATTGCTAAATCACGAGGGTGGTGTGTAATGGATCGCTGTCACCTGATGGGAGCTGGATGTATTTGTTTGGTTGATTGTTTGGGATGGGTATTGGCCGCATTGCATATGTTCTGATGATCTACCCTCTGTGTGTAATAGAAACACAGTCGTGCTCCCCTAGAGGAATAGACTATAGAACATGTGTATTACCATGCATTACACCTTCCAACCAGATGAGAGAGCTTCTTGTTTATAAAGAAAAAAAACAATGTCCAAACATAGTCTGCCCTAAAGAATCTCTTCCTAAACAAAACCTCACAAAATGTGAAAATAGAACTACGATTGTAATGAAAATGAATAGCATGAAGGGTTCTCACATTAAGAAGGTCTTGTGTTATATTGATTTGCATGACTTATTAATATGGAGGAAGACATCAAGTGTTATTCTATCACTTTTTTAGTAAATATTAAGTCATTTGTACGTCATATCACATAAAGCACCATAAAAAAGGCTGAAGGCTGTAAAACATTTGTTAGCGCGTAATGAGTTTAATAGAACATTTCTTCAGATATTCCTACATAAGGAACTATGTTTTTTTTTTTTGTGGTCCATTAGACGCTGTTGGTTGGCCATTAAAAATGGATATATACACAACAAAAATGTAATAATTCTAGGTATGAACATAATAAAAGGTTAAAATGAACAAGTACCTCTAAAGTATAAATCTAAAAAGTGGTTCCTTTCAAGATAACTTTCCTTAAAATCAATTTATACTGAATGACTCAGTTAATCAAAGGTCATCAGGGAAAGCTTTGAAGAACAGCAATACTTAAAGCAACACCTTAGTGATGAAAATCCATTCTTTAGGAAAAAACTCTTTTAAGTCAGCTGCAGCTTCGTCATCTACAATTAATTAATTTATGTACGAGTTGTTAAAACCTTTTTTCACACATACTAAACACATATAGAACTTTAAATAAATCAATCAATTAAAGACTAAACTGAATTTGGCAAAACAGGAAATGTCTCCTAAAGTTAAAAAAAAAGTACTGTTGTAGAGATTCTGACAAAAGTAGATAATATAACTAGAGAGAAGTAAACGGATCACACGTGCTCTGTTTCCTGTAGCCTATGTGATTAAATGAACATAGGAGTGAAGACTTTACTTCCTGTAATAACCCGGTGACGCACGCCGCTTAGGCGCGAGTAGGCCGTAAACAGATTTCTGATCTGTTGTTTTCTAACCTGCTTTGCTGTGAAATCTTTTTTTCCCCCCTTGCTGCTTCACTGTGTGTGTTGTAATGTTATTGCCCCTTTTTAGATGTCTCGAATAATCCAGGTTTATGATGAGGAGAAACAGATTAATACGCAGGTAAGCAGGTTTCGAAAACAGAACAGATGTCCTGTCTCCTCCCACTGAAGCTCCAAGAAATGTTTGAAGCCCTTCATCTGAAGGCTGAAATTTCATTACATTTATGTTATATATCATAGTGAGAGGCGGTAAGGACATTGCTGGAGGTGATGAAAAATTAAGAGACCACTGCAGCATTATCAGTTTCTCTGGATTTACTATTTATAGGTATGTCTTTGAGTTAAAAGATTGGAATTCAACAGACACTGGACTTTTTTCCGGAGCTTTATATCCAGGATCTTTGGTTGATGGGGTTTGGTTTAGGGGGTCCGTGTCTGATCATTTCATTTTCCTGGCCCACAGTGTTAAGGTGGCACTATGTATACATATCCTTCTGCTATGCAACACATATTGTAATGAAAATATGTTTTGTATTTTATCAGGTGCTCGGTGAACCATACTTATTTAACCTTCAATACTACCATTCTGTTTCTATTATTAAACGCATGTCATTTTGATTTCACATGTTTTAATATAGTAGGAGATTGACCTAACACCAGGCTGAAAAGAAGTTGAAAGAGTAGTTTTCTCTGACTGTATGACTGGTAGGTGTGGTCTGTGTGAAGCAGTTTTTGATTATACTTCACTGCTGCAAGGGGAAACTTTAAAACACTAGAGGTCAGCAAATGTAAGATTTTCATTGGGAGTTAAATTACTCTCTAATGTGAAAGCAAAACATGGAATGAAAATGTAGAAGTGAAAATGCATGAGTTTGAAAGTGAAAATGTTAAAACGGTACATGTGAGTAAAGGCAAGTGCATGTGAGAAACCCAAACTGAATTATGGCTTGCATGGCCCATTATAGTGTTTGATTCATTGATGTGAACGTGCAAACATATCATTAGTTTAGACTTAATGTTTAGGTTTTCTTAAATCAAGAACAAGGTCATGTGTGTGAACTGCTCACTTCCTGATGCTGAGTCAGGTTTTATTTTGAGGACCTGCGCTGCCCAGTTCGGTATTTTCAGATAATTTAGCTGACCAAACAAACGTAATCAAATCGTAATGTTTTAGTGTTCACAATGTTCTATCTGGTATAAATCCCCTCATTTTCACAAACCTTTTAAAATGCAGATGCTTTATCTTTGCCCATCTGCTTGCCTCATTTACCCTACAATTGTATGCAAGTATCTGAAAGCAGCCTTGCTGGTATCGTGACACTTTTCTTCCACCTTTTGGGAATGCTTCATGGAGCCACAGTGGGATGAGGCGGCAGGATATCTCTGCTCTGTACAGCAACGTTGAGCTGGGGCAAACCAACCATCAGAAGTCTTAACCACATCTAATTTGTCTCCTCATTCTGCTCTTCCTCCTTTCTCCATTTTTCCTTTTCTATTGTTTTCTCACTACCCTTCTGCCTCTATCACCCTCTTCTTCTCCCTCCTCCTTCTCTTCTTCCTCCGACAGGCGGGATCCGAGATGGCGATATCCGGCAAGGCAGTGAGCCTGTACTTTGAGGAGAAGTTGCAGGAGTCCTTCCCTGAGCAGAGCTTCCCCGAAACAGCACAAACAGAATGTCCGGAAAGAGAGGACAAAGAGGAGAAGGAGGACACAGAGGACTCTGACGACGGCTTCATACAGCCAAGACGCAAACGGTTAAAAACAGATGAGAAAGTGTTCCACATAAAGTGAGACACGCCCTCAAAATAAACCAGAGAAGTAAAAAAAAACTGTCTTCCTCATGTCTCACTTCTTGTTTGTTTGAGGCAGCCGTCAATAAAGGAGGAGATCCGCTGTACAAACTGCTTGGTTTATCTCATCCTTGCCTTCGAAAGAATGAACTGTCATTATCTGCCTTTATCACAAATCTGGAGGACAGAACCACAGAAGAGCTGCATTACCTCCTTATATTCCTGGACACCCAAGAACTCGCTTGTACAGACTTTAACGTAGGACTTGTTTTGCAGTAGATCAATTAATGAATGCTCCTTTTTTTTAACCACCCATCTCATGTGTAGATTTGTTGTGGAAAGTGCTTTATAAAACATTTGAATCCCCTGTCCTCAGTTCTTAATGTATTATATCTATACTTTGACATGAAACCTACCAAGTATTTGTATAACTTTGTTGAAGCAAAATGTAAATAAGAGAATCTAGCCCGCTGAAGGTGTTCCTACAGTATAGATGTTTGGGTGCATCATCAATAAAACCTGTTCTTGAAATATATCATAGAAAATGTGTGGTGTGAAGTAGGTTTGAGTTTGGAATCTTAATAAGAAAAACATTGACACGAGAAATTCCCTGGCCATTTTAATATTTTTGATATAATTTGTTTTAAATGTCTGCCACCATGGAAACACAATACAGTAGAGAGCGACCTAACACCAGGCTGAAAAGTCTTTAGGTTGATAGGGTGGTTTGACCTGACTGTATCACTGATAGGTGTGGCCTAGTGTAAAGAGGTTATTGATTATACTTAACTGCAAGAGGTGAAATTCAAAACCACTGGAGGTCCTTTTTATTTAATTTGTCATGCTTTCCAAATGTCTGCCCCAATTCGAAACATAAATGTAGGTGGAGGAAATGATCAAATTGGTGCTTGTAAATTGAACGTCTCCAAATCTTTAAAGGAAGACTGAACAGCCCAGTCAGTAAAAATACAGATTGTAATGGTAATATGAGCAAAAGGCTGCTTTATTTGAAAAGCATATTTCAGACATGCATTTAAACATAAAAAAAACGAGGAAAAATCTTCAAAATGCGAATTCAAATGTCTAAGAGATTTGCGTTTACTTAAATGAATCCACAGGGCTCAATGTGAACAGCCAAGTGAGTAATATATTTTAATAGTTATATGTGCAAAAGGCTGCTTTATTTAAATAGCCCTTTTCACAGATGCATTTTAACATTTAAAATGTGCTAAAACTTCTTTAAACTGCTGATTTAAAGTGTAGAAATCCATTGAAAGAGAAATCAAATGTCTCAAAGAGACATATATTTGGATTCCGTTTTTTGCCAGTGTGATGAAAAAATAAATCCTGTTTTTCATTATAATCATGACAAGGCAAAGTTTTCATCTTTACTGGCTGAAAGGGACTTCCAAGTAAGGCAAGGCAAGTTTATTTATATAGCACCTTTTAACACAAGGCAATTCAAAGTGCTTTACAAAAATGAAAGATGAGCATTTAGAAATAGTGCAGCAGAAACACATCATAAAATGGCATTTAAAAACAGTCATTTAAAAGCAAAGGTAATAATATAAACACAACAGGTATAATATACATGAATAAAAGTTATAATGCAGAATAAAAGTCACAGTGCAATGTTAGATCAGAACAGTTCAATTAAAAGCAGCGGCAAAAAGAAATGTTTTCAGCCTGGATTTAAAAGTAATAAGAGTTGCAGCGGACCTGCAGGGTTCTGGTAGTTTGCTCCAGATATTTGGAGCATAATAACTGAACGCTGCTTCTCCTTGTTTAGTTCTAAGTCTGTTGACAGAAAGCTGACCCGTCCCAGAAGACCTGAGAGTTCTGGATGGTTCAGATCACAAATGTATTTTGGGCCTAAACCATTCAATGCTTTAAAAACCAGCAGCAAGTAGTGCACATTGAAGTTTGAATTACTATTGAAAGTGGTTTATCGTAGGTTTGAGTTTCATATGCTGTTGAAGGTCGTTCAACTCAGCAATGATTTAAGGCTCTATATTCTGCAGTGATGCCATTAAAAATATTTCAGGCTCAGCTTCTGCATTGCTAATTTCATTCTCCTTTTTATAATGTTTTCAGCAGAGATGGGAAGTATCTAAGTACATTTTCTCAATAGAGTACTTAAGTAAAATTGTAAAATACTTGTACTTTACTTGAGTATTTCAGAGTTATGCTACTTTGTACTTTTACTCCACTACATTCATTTTGAAGTTAAGTTACTTCACAGATTTGGATTAATGATGTGAAATGTAATCAACACTTAAATAAGGCATTAGTTACACCTGGAGTAAATCTACAAGCTACCCTGCCAGCTTTGATAAACACATAAATGCATCAATAATTATATTTTAAAAAACATATCATGTATTATTCTGCATAATAAGTATTTTTACACTTTAAGTATATTTTGTTGATAATACTTTTGTACTTTTACTTGAATAACATTTTGATTGCAGGAATTTGACTTGTGTCTGAGTGTATTCCAAAACTGGTTCTTCTACCCCTGGTTTCGAGCACTTTGGCCCGTTTTACGAGAAGCACGTGACCAAAGTGGACTTGACTTTTAACAAATCTGAAAATAAAGCTGCAGGCGCTGACATCAGCTTGGTGAGGTGCTGAGTCGGCAGTCTTTAAGTGAGATAGTCAGCTGACGCTTTTTGCTTCACTTGACATTTCGGAAATAGCTCTTCTTTCCTTTTTCATTCAAAGTCTGACTTTGGATTGAATCGTTTCTTCCAGGTAGGATGTTTTCTCCTGACAATTGTTATCTTGAAAATAAGATAAAGGACATGTCAATATGATTAAAAGGCAACCCCTGTTGTATTGTGATGATGACAATTACCCATATGCGTAACAAAAGAGAATAACTGCAACTGTTAAAGGACATTAAAGAACACTTAACAATCTTTTAAATTCACTTAGTTGGAACATTTGCATACAAGCCCATTTGATTCAACGCAGATATTACCCACCACTGACTTGCTGTCTTACAAGTGATTTTCTTCACGGGCGCATACTAAAATGTAAAACTACTTAAAGAATGAAAGAATACCTCTGGACTAGTGTCGGCTCCGGACTAATGACTGAATTACCACGTGGAGCCATATAATCCAATTTAACAAGACTTGTTGATATGTGAGGAGAGTATGTGAACAAATTTGAGCGCGGCGGTGACCTTACTTTGGCATCTTTAAATTGTCCCAGTTTTACAAATGAAGTAACATTACCTCGAGAGCAAGCCATTAACATGTTCCACAGTATTAACAAATGTTTTACAGCTGGAATAATTATACGTCTCAAACAAAGGAATGTTATTGGAAACATTTATTCATCAAAATGTAAAAATACCAACATATAAGTAAATTAATAATCAACAGATGCATAAATAATTGCAGTCGTTTTGTTCTGTAAAATATATGATGATCATGGTGTACAATAGATAACTATCAGAATAACCAGACGCAAAAGGAATTAGTTTGGTTGTCATTGTTGCACTAATAATCTTCTTTTATGCTTCTTGAATTCACATTGCGTAATGATGTCTACCGCACATTTTTTAACATATGGATACAATTCTTATTAAATGGACGAACCTTTCCTGGAAGCCTGATCCAATTTAAAACTTTTAATTTGAAGGCACACTGGTTTGTTTTGGAGCTCACGAGCCACTAGTCACGTGATAATGCCGTGACGTATCCTCCTCACGACCAATCACCTCGCGTACTCAGTCCTGAGTCGTTTATTACCTATTGCAGCTTCCGTGTTGTTTGTTCAGTCTCGGAGAGGTTTGTGTTCTTCTATGGACTTTATCGGCATGCAAGCGGCCACACAGGCAAGGAAAACATGTTATTTATTTGCTCTGTTCCTTTCCAGTGTTGTGTTTTGTAGATTTTTTTTTTTTTTACCGTAAAAGCTACAACAAAGAAACAGATGTCTGCGTATTGAAGTTAGTTAGCCAGCTAAGTGGCTAAACAAAAAGATTAATTTCTTTTTTGGTTTCTGTTGAGTGCATTTTGTGTAAAACAGGTTTCTTTTGTTGTGTTGCCCATTGTATTAATGTAGCCCAAAAAACACCTTTACTGTTTTAAACCAAATGTAACCAACACAACGGCACAATGTGAATATAAACCAGTTTAAATGTCTTGTTTAACATTCGACCACATTACGAACACATTAACTGGTTTTATGTCGAGGTTTGTGGTACATATGTGTTGCTCTTCAGGGTATGTATATGTCTGATTTGAGTGAGTGTGTTACAAAGCTGCGAAAACTCCACATCAGTGCCATATGTTTGCATAATTGGAGGGGTTTTTTTGTATCGCTCTTTCCTTTTATTCGTTCTTGGAAGCAGTGTGTTATATAGACTGGACATGTAGAATCAGAATGTGACTTTCGTTTTATCAACGGCTTATTGACAAAAGTATTTTCTCTCCAGCTCAATATGATGAGAGACGGAGTCCTTTCACGGGGTGTCTTTGGAGTAAGCACTACAGGAAACTTCAGTTCCATCTGCCCCAATGGGTCACAGTGGGTCTGGGAAGGTCTCGGGGAATGTGCCCAGGATGGGAGGGACATGGCAAGCATCTACCTCGGCCTGCTGTCCATCCTCTGCTTCATGGTGTCTTCTCTTCCGTAAGTGTTGGTGTCTGTGCCTCTAAGAGGAAGTTCTTGTTTTATAAACATCATGTATAATTCTGTGTGTTGTTCCTGATTGCAGACAGTACTACAGCTCGTGTAAAACGGGGAATATGGACAGCGCCCTCTCTATTTGGTTTCTGCTGCTGTGGCTGGGAGGGGACAGCTGTAACCTGGTGGGCTCCTTCTTGGCAGACCAACTTCCACTTCAGGTGACTTGTAGTTAAGGGAAACATGATGCGTGGTATGACAGTTTACCCGGAATCATGGCTGCACAATTTTTTTTTGTTATGGTTAGCTTGGTTAACCCACCACCCATCATATAATATTGCACATAATGTTTTTTATTTGGGCTTTCTGGGTTGAGCTCATTGCTGAATGTGTTTAATAAACAAGCAAAAAAATCCCTTATTTTTTAAATGTAAAAAAAGTCATTTGTTGTATTTTAGAAAAAAATGAAATTGGCAGAAATCCCAAACTGAGTACACTTTAAAATCTGTTTATTCAATGTAAGAAAAGTCTATTATATATTGAATATAATTAATGTTATTTTTATATATTGAATATATCAAATTTTCCCCAAAAATCAAAGATGTAGTCACATTTTAAGAGATATTACCAGTTTCTTATGGTTTGCGCCTTGATCAGTGACTTCGATTATGTATTTATTATTCAAAGTTCTTATTGAGAATTTTTCTGTCAACCAACACTTTTCAGTTCCATGAACATTGTAATTCCATTACAATGTGATGTTGGTCATTTTTCATGACCTGTACCATGTCTTTCTCTCTATCTTCCAGACATATACAGCTGGTTATTATGTCATAGCTGACTTGATGATGCTGGCATTGTACGTATACTACATGACGAAGAACAGAATGCGGCAAGGTACGTGTTTTTTTGTTTTAAATACTCCGTTTTCCAAATACACAACACAATATGTTTCTCATTGCGTTGTGTGAGTGTCAGAGCCTTTTTTGCATCCTAATGCCTCATTTGGTGACCTACACCAAGGCCTTTGTTAACATATAGAATGACTAACCCCGGACATGTATTTTATCTCCAGTTGTAACTGTAGCCATCATCCTGATTTAGTTACTTCTTAGGTCTATTTCTAAGATAAGTATTATCTCCTGTTTCTGTGAAAAGCTTCTCTTATCAGCTTCGATGAACATCTATCCATTAAAAGTCCAGACAGAGGAAGAGGATAATGGCTATACCCCATCATGATGTCATCACATGCCTCATGTGGCTGTGGCGTTTGTTCGCTTACTGGCGACCTTTGGCATAACTGTCTGGAGGAATGTGCTAAGAAGTCTTTCCAAGTATTGATGCTGAACCCATATGTTGTCTCTTCCCCAGGTAGGGTGGTTCTGCGTGTGGTGGGTGTAGCCTGCGTCCTGGGCTTCACCTCCAGCCTCGTCCACCTCCCCGGGTTAGGTGCCCAACAGGAAGTTATTCCTTCAGAGTTCAGAAGTCGCGCCTTGCTCTCAACCTCTGACCTCAGTGCTATCAAGGTGAGTCATAATGAGTTGTTTGACAAGTGACCTGAGGGAAGTCAACTGGTTGTGCTCTGGTGTGACGTTGTTGTGTCTGCCTCTCTGTCGCTGCAGGCTTTCACCCCTAAAGAGATCATTGGTTTCTCCATCGGCTCAGTGTCCTCAGTGCTCTACCTCTGTTCCAGAATCCCCCAGATGTACACTAATGTGAGTATGACAAATAATACTGGCTGAATACTACTGCGCATAGACATTAACTGGTACTACTAATTCTAATAAATGATTTGATGAGCATCCATATTTTATTTTTTAGCATCACTGTATGTTGCAGACATTCAAATTGTAGTTTTAAATTGTATAACTGCATTTATTTTTTAATTTACACATATATTGGTAAAACAAATAGAATAAGTTCTAAATGATAAACTTTTAATAAGGTTTTGTAGGTGGGAACAAAATGTGCCTTGAGTAAAGGATTTACATGTATGAATGAGAGGTTTGGTTAAAGATACATTAGATTATTAGCTGCCAAATAGAACATGTAATAATAATTAACATTCAAAGGCCTTGCAAGTTGTTTTAAAATGTGTTTTATTCTGAACAAGAGGAACAAATTGAAGCAAATTTGAATTTCACTGATCTGTAGGAAAGTGTGTGGTTTCGGTGTAAAAATAAATAAATTTCCCCAACATGTTTTTTTTTCTCACTTTCTCTCATCCTCTCATTTATTCCCACAGTTCAAGAGGAAATCAACAGAGGGAGTGTCATACTTCCTGTTCGCGCTGGTCATCCTGGGAAACACCACATACGGCCTGAGTGTCCTGCTGAAGAACCCTGATGAGGGCCAGGGCGAGAAAAGCTACATGATCCATCACCTGCCCTGGCTCATCGGCAGCCTCGGCACCCTCTCCTTAGACATCCTTGTATCCTTTCAAGATAAAGGGCCTCCAGGCTCTCCTTAATCTCAAGTACATGCTACATTTTAGGCAGTGCTCAGCTGGTAGAGAGGACACTTCATCATAAGAGTCAGGTCTCATGACGTGTCTGTGGAAACACAATGTAGTCTCAAAGGTCCAAGCACACAGGGTGAAATCAGCCCCAGCAAAGAAACAAGAAAAAGCAAAAAGCTGCATATATATATATATATATATATATATATATATATATATATATTTAAATGAACTTTAACTATCCCATAGTTATCAGCTCTGATAATGTCATGGACTTTGGTACGTAGGGGCAGCATATTTTTGCATATTTCTGTCCACCCTTTGAGACCAAGGCTATATTGATTTCAGTTTTTTACACATATCTGTATGTTTGTAGCAAATAAAAAAGAACCAGCCAAACAGACAGCTTTAAAACTAAAAGCCAACTGGTGTCAAAGTCTGCGGGCATACCGAGTTTCCCCTTTAGAAACTGACCGAATACAGTGGTGTCCGACATTTTCACAGCCAGCACTGAAAAGTCTCCTTTAGGCACTGGTCAGGTGGATTCGTATGTAGAGGATTAGCGTTATGCTAAGTATTTATTCACTTGGTCAAATAGTGTGTTGTATTTTTCTTCATTGTGTGTGTCACTTAACACAATCTTTTCCAGGATTCCTTTTATTTCCTTAATACTGTGGCTCAGATCTCTTTCCAGTTCCTGATTTACCGCAAAGCCAAAGAGGACGTCGGTACCGGAGAGACCACGCCTCTGATTGGAAGCTAAACCAACAAAATCAGAGTGGGACATGATCCGACACCCTTCCGGTGAACCCTCAAAATCACATTGCCAACAGAATCAGGATGAAAGGACATTGTACATTTTAGTCTTGATTTTATCTTTGTATTTATTATGCTCTTTTTTTTAATGTTTACAATGTGTTTTTATCTGCCAAAGTACTGTGACAGAGGAAGTTCTTTACTTGTTTGACATGGATGGAATATACCTCCTGTCAGCCTGAACTCCTTCTCTTTTAATTTTTTTTCAGTCACAACCTCAATTTAAATTCACATAGATTACATAGGAACCTAGCCAGGGCGGACATACCAAACAGATGCTCCAAAATAATGTTGTTTCTCAAAGCTGCATAACACTTTGACAGTTATGGCACTAGCCACTGCATGAAGCCAAGTCTTATATTGTTACTGTGATGTGATAGAGCCTAAAAAATATATGTTTTGTAAAGCATGACCAAGTGTAAACTGTACTCTGTCAATTTTTGAATTGATGTTTACACTAAGTGCTGTAATCGCAAAAAAAAGTTGTATTTTTTTTGTTCATTTTAGATATATTTTAATTGTAGTTATGCATTTCTCTTTTCTTTTTGTAAATACAGTCACTTGACCAGATTAGTTTGCACTGGTGATAAATCACTTAACACAGATTTTCACTACCATGTTTAAATTACACATTTTAATTTTTCTCACAGTTTTGCACAACGAATGTCGGTTTTGTACTTTGAGAAATGTTTAAAATGTTCAGTGGGTCAGTGTGCTGTGAAAATAAAGAAAAAGAATAACATTTAATTATTTTCTCTGTTTCTTTAATCTGGGTAAGTCTTGGGAGTCATCGTATGGGGGCCGACAGAGGTACACAGGAACACTCACATTAGGAGAAACCCGCTGCAATTTAAAAAAACATGTATATATAAAAACACAAATATGCCAAACACAAACAGATGAAGAAACATGTTCCCCAACTTTACAACACATAAGAAGATTTTAGTACAAGGGCTGCATAAACAAAAAGCTGCAAATACAAGATACTGCAAGAAGCTCAAAACACAACAGTCACAGGGACACTAAAAAGTGATGCACCTAGCTGGGACCGGGAACAGAGGGCTTGGTGTTCTTGGATTATAAATATACTGGGGAACTGTCACTGGAAACGCAAATAAAATCTATGTTTTATTTGCCTAATTTAATAATGTGATTGCATGATTCTGATTATTACACAGCTTAGTTGAATACTCGATTATGATAGGTCAATTCAGAACATGTGACAGGTTATCAATACAGCAGTACAGACCGCTGTCAAGGACAATAATGAAGGTTGTTAGGGAGGATCAAGAAAGAGAAAGGAAAATATGTTAAAAGACAGAGCGTCAGATAAATTAACAGAACTAGACGGACAGGAAGTAAACACCAGAGTTGTGGACTCGAGTCATGAATTTGATGACTTGAGACTTGACTTGACAAAATCTAAAAGGACTTGCACTTTGACTTGGACTTTAACATCAGTGACTCGCATTTGGACTTGGACTTGCCCCTTTTGACTCGAAAAGACTTGCGACTTTCCCCAAACCCAAAGATTAAAAAGTATGTTGACATGGACCGCGATATCTCTCTTTGCATCTGTGTGCATAACGTGTGTGGCATGACATCCAATCAAATTAGATCCACGTTATTTTGATCGGACAGCATCCAACCAATCAAAGTACTGGACAACCAATGAGGCGGAACAAACTATAAGGCGCCAAGTAGGCAACAATGATACCACGGGTAGTTTCGTTTGGATTTAAAACTTTGAGGTGGTCAACAAAAAAAGAACTGCAGTCTGTAAAACATGCGGTACGAAGATAACAGACGGAGACGCGACAACTTCCAACTTCGTTCGACATTTGAAGTTGCACAAAGAACTGTAAGTTTTGAATGAAAGCCAACACTAGCTTATCGGCTAATTGCTAGCTTGCTGCCAGACGATTTTTCCGATAGAAAAACTAAGTATATCTCACTCTCTCCAGCACACCAGATTCCATTGACAAAAATGGCTATTTTACTTTGCATCACAAAAGAGTTGCTAGCCTACTGCTGCCTCATTGAGGTCGTTTATGTAATTTAGGTAAATCACAACAACGCTGAACTATCAACGAAGACATAGAATAGCACAATTAAACTTAATCATTGAGCCAGCAGTAGACCAGCAATTTCTGTGTGATGCAGGTACAATTGCTGTTTTTGCCAATGGAATCAGGTGTGCTGGAGAGAGTGAATTAACAAGCATATTTCAGTTTCCTGTCGGAAAGGGCTGCTTGATGGCAAGGTAAAGCAGGAAAAATATAAATTAATATACTAAGTCTACACTGAAAATGGAAATGTGTTTTATCAATGTAATGTTAAAACAAACACAATCTTACAGTATACAATACAATTCATAATAATACAAAAATCAATATTAACACAATGTTAGCATTGATATATGAGGAGATAGTTTCAAATGCAATTTATGTGTGGCTATAAGGGACTGTCTGACATCTGTTTTATATGCTTACCTGTTACAGATTTGAAGAATACCAGATGAGTAGAAGCATCATAGATGAACCACAACAGCCTTCAATCTAGTGCTGGGCGGTATGGCCAAAAATGTATATCACGGTATTTTTCAAAATTTTAACGGTTTCACGGTATATGGCGGTATTTTTTTTTTCATGCATAATCAGCTGTTCACAGCATTTTCTACTGGTTGAGAACGGAATTACTGCAGTAGATAGACTTAGGATGGTCTTATGTTCTGTCATGAATACTGTAGAATAACTCCACACTAGTAAAGGTTCGCATGGCCCCAGAAAATGATGCTGTTTACAAAGAAGAGCTACTCATGATTCTATTGAAGTAAGGAATTGGAATGCAAAGACAATTGCAGTCAAAATAGAGAACTTTTACTGTGCAAATTTCAAACATCTTTATAAAAAATCAATACAAAACAATTGTGCAACTTAAAATAATTATACTTCTGTATTATGTTTGAGGTATATTCACATTCAAATAAATAGTAAAACAAAGTGAACTGAACAGCGTGCAAAGGTAACTGGCATAATAAATACAAAAAGGTGTGCAACTTGCATTGGTTCCCAGGTACTGTATTCAAGTAAATTAGAAAATAATTGACTTGAATTGCTTTGAGGACGTCAAACAAATAAAATAGTCAAATAAAATGATGCAACTTGCATAAGTTATAACTTCCTTCAAAAGTATTGCTTCAAAACCAGTATTGAACATATAAAATAAATATATAGTGCAACTTAGCTCACAGGATTATCCTGTATAATGCAAACAATAATCACACATTTCAGCATTTACAAATTTTGAGCCAGGAAAACCAGACGGTCCACAGCATCTGGTTTGAGTGCAGCCCTGTGGCAAGTGACAATATTGCCACCAGTGCTAAACACTCTCTCAGATGGAGCACTGGTGGCAGGGATGCATAAATACTGCCGAGCAAGCTTGGCAATCCGAGGGAAATTTGTCTGATGGCATCTCCACCAGTCCAGCGGGTCTGCATCACTGTCAACCTCTGTGGTCTGTAAGTAGACGGTCAGCTCCATTTTAACGCTTTCCTCTTCTGACACAGTGCTGCTGCTGCTGCTGGTGGTGCTGGTGCTCTGCCTTTTGAAAAAGCTGGCCAAAGTCTTTTTTCTTTTTTCCTCAGGAGCAGGAACAGGCTCTGCCTCTGCTGCTGCTGCTGCTGCCCCAGCAGCCCCTGAGAGAGTGTCCTGTTGAGCCTGTACTAGTGACACTATTTCTCTGGTTGCTCTGCGTAGAACCTGCTCCACCTTTTCTTTGTCCATATACTTGGTTCTAAACCGTGGATCGAGAAGAGACGCAATGTCAAGCAGGTCATCTGTGTCCTCATCAGCATACTTTTCATTCAAGTAGGCAAGAATGTTTCTCTTCACATCCTTCGTCAGCTGATTATCACTCTCTTCCTCTGCCAGAATGGATGTGTTGAAGAGACTGAGCACTGGCTTGAGGTAGGAGACACTGACATATTTCTCTCCTGACAAGGCATCTGTAAAGTCCTGGAGTGGGCTCAACACCTTGTTGACAGCCTCTAGGACATCCACATCTTGCCAGTGAAGGACCAAGTGCCTTGATTTTTTGTCATCTTTTAGAACCTGACTAATGGCCCTCTCTTGTTCAAGTACTCTTTGAATCATCATTTGACGTGATCCCCACCTGGTAGGCGTCTCAGTTGTGAGCACATGCTTTGGAAGGCCCAGATCATTCTGAACCATGGCCAGGTCCCTCCTTTTCTTCCACGAGTATGAGAAGGCTGACACAATTTTTTTGCAGACACCTACTGCTCGTTGAATGCGGTCGTCTTTCACACCTCTCTCTGTAAAAACAACAAATAATTATATTAGTTCACTTATCCTGATGTTAATTAAAACATTGATTTTACTTTGGCCCCTAACCAATTTATTACATTTAACCCACATATAACAAGTTGAAAATAATCAAGTTAATAACAATAATAATAATGATGATGATGATTATAAGGGATAACAGAAAACTCCTTTTTAATATAATTTTAAAGCTATCAATTATAGTTCACTATTAATATCATAATTATTGCTTACCTATGGCTAGGTGAAGCCTGTGACCAAAGCACTGGAGTCTTGTCCAATGGTTCAGCTCGATGGCCTTCTTGATGTTGGCTCCATTGTCTGTTGTGATGGCCACTAGCTTCTGTTCTGAAAGCCCCCAGGAATCAAGTGCCTCTTGTAGGCCTGCTGCAAGTAACTCTCCAGTATGGTCATCAGGAAAGTAACTGGTTTGCAAGCAATGGCTTTCCAACACCCACTCGTCACTTATGAAGTGTACTGTAAGACTAAGGTATGGATCCATAGTCCGACTGGACCACATATCTGTCGTTGCTGCAAAGTGCTTGACGGTCGCTAGGTCTGTTTCCAGCTTAGCTCTGTGCTTTTGGTATAAGTTGGGGATAGCTACTTGGCTAAAATATTTTCTGCTCGGTATTTCATACCTAGGATCCAGCGTGTGGATCATCTTCGTGAAGCCTTCCTTTTCGACAGTACTCAGCGGAACCATGTCTTTGGCTATGTGGATAGTGATCGAATTTGTGATCTCGACCCACCGTTTGCTCTTTTTATCGTAGGCAGTCCCTCTAGCAAACGCGTCTCGAAGTGTCATTTGGCTCGACTTTTCTTTAGCTTTCCCCGTGTTACCTGCTGATGTGGAGGGTGCTGACCTTAGCTTCATGCATTCTTGATATTCCACGACATGCTTGCGGCTTAGGTGGTGGAGCAAATTGCTCGTGTTGCCGCCTCCGGCGACAACTTTAGCCCGACAACACTTGCATAAAATGGATGTTTGGTCGACGTCGGATTTTTTAAAACCAAAAAACTTCCAAACAACAGACACGGCTCCTTTTTTTGGCACAAGTTCTTCTGTGTCAGCATGTTCTGCAGCGTCGATTTCCGAACTTTCCATGGTTATCCTATCCATTCACAGCTACGTTACTCCACTCCACGTTACACCACTCCAGTCACTGTTTACCTCCCCTCTCAGTCGCACCATGCGTGATTAGATGCGCAACAGTGAAAAGGGTCTTGACTGAAACAGTGTCGATCGGCACAGCGTTCCGAACGTTGTGTAATCAAATGCACCGGTATGGCGGTTTATTACAAATTCATATCATAACGAAAATATAAACCGGTATTCGGTGCGAACCGGTATACCGCCCAGCACTACTTCAATCTCACAATTCTTGGACAGTCGTGAAGCGCATTGCAGCATGAGTCATCCACAGCAGTACAGTAACAGTAACGCAATACTGTCCGACGTGATTATTGATTGCAACCTTCCCCTGTCTATTGTGGAACACAAGAGTTTTCGGCACTTTCTGAAAGTAATTGACAGTAAGTACAGCCCAGTGTGTCGCAGAACGTTGACATCAAAAACAGAGAGACTTGCTGGGGAGGGACGTTCAAGATTAAAAACTCAATTGAGCAACACTGAGCATGTTTCAGTCACTGTGGACATTTGGTCTGACCGAAAGATGAGGGGATTCCTTGGTGTCACTGTCCACTGAATCTGTGACCAATTTGAGTCAATATGCGATGAATACAACATCAAAGATAAATTGGACTACATTATTAGTGACAATGCTGCTAACATGCGAAAGGCATTCACTGTGTGCTTCCCCAGTAAACAAGAGGATGATGACGGAGATCATCTTGATGACCCTGATCTCTGGTGTGACTTAACCCTGGAAGAATAACAAACGGTAGATGCTGCTATGGCAAAGAAACAGCGCCTGCAGTGTTTTGCGCATACTCTTCAGCTGGTGGTGGGAGACGGTTTGAAAGAAACAAAAGTGGCATGTCCTTCTCTTTCCAAGTTATCAAAACTTAGCTCATTGCTGCACACAAGCACAACATTCAAAGATGTGTTTGATAGTGAATTTGGGGAACAGAAAGGCGTCCCTGCTGCAGTCAACACAAGATGGAACTCAACACTGAGGCAAGTAAAGGCAGTTCTCCAGTGTGATCATGTAAAGCTCTGTGCCATTCTAGAAAAGGCTGGGCATAAGGAGTTGTCATTCACACCACGAGAGTGGAATCTGTTGAAGGAGTTGGTGGACATCTTGAAGCCATTTGGAGAAGCAACTGATTTGACACAGGGAGAGAAGGTCGTCACAATCAGTGCAGTTGTTCCATCCGTCTTGTCCCTCAATCATCACCTTGAGAAGCTGAAGCCTCAAGTTCGTTTCCTGAGTGGCCTGGTCAGAAGTCTCCAGGCATCCCTGAACAAAAGATTTCTTGGGATCTTCATTAACATGAAAATGGCCGGGACTCAAGATGGGATCACTGCCCCCTTTTCAGACCCAGTCTACCTCAAAGCAGCCGCCTTGGATCCAGCCTTTTCTCTGCTGTGGATGGAGCACCATGCACTGGTCAATCGTGACATCAAGGCAGAGGTGGCACAACAAGTTAAAGGTATATATTATTGACTTCAATGCAACTTTTTTTCTCGTAGTCTGATCTTATTGACAGCATCAATAATTGCATTTTTCAGTCTAACACTATCACCAACACCAATGGTAATAAGGGCTCTTTTGTTTCTGCTGTTGTTAAATGTTTTTCCAGAATTGATCCTGCAAGATGCTGCAGAGACTGAGCAACCTGTGCCTCTGGTTGATGAAGAAGAGCAAGAGGACCTTGGAAGGGCTGTTTGCTGCATACCATAAGAGGAAGAAGAAGGATGTTGGGAGCACTCCAGCACTACAGCTAAGTCACTACCTAGACACAGCCGAAGGACAGAACGCCCTTTTGTTCTGGGCACTGAACATGAAGTCTCTTCCTTCACTCTTCCGAGTGGCCACCAGAGTCTTGGCAGTGCCTGCCTCTAGTGCTCCAGTGGAGCGAGTTTTCAGCCATGGTGGCATCATACTACGTCCCCATGGTGCACAAATGACAGACTTTTTGCCAATTTGATCTTTTGCAAATGCAATGCAGCATAGGGCCCTGACATAGAAAAGCACACCTCTGTTCATTGTCATGTTCATGACACTTCACATCTAGTCCCCTTCCAGACACACACACACACACACACACACACACACACACACACACACACACACACACACACACACCCACCATTTTTTGGGAGTGAGGATATCTTGTATGAAGTGGTGACATGTTTGAAAAGGTTAAGGCAGTGGTTCCCAAACTTTTTCTGCTGGGACCCCCTTTAAGACCTAAACATATTTTGGAGCCCCCCCTAAACACCGAAACTTTTAGTTTCTTGAAAATGTATTTTGAAATTCACGCAAACAGTACAAATAAACAATAAGGGCATAATCACCATTACAAGACACTTCAAAATAACATTTATTCATGTGTTTTGTGCAACAGCACTGTTTTAACAACTTTGCAACTGCAACTTCTCTTCTTGAGTGACAAAATAACAAAAAAAGTAACTTACATTTACTTTTAAATTGTACAACTTTGAACCTATTTCATCTTTTTAACATCTGCACTGAATTTGAAAAAATACCCCAGATTTGTTTTTTCATAAAATATTTCATACATCTCAGTGACTAGTGTGGGCTTGCTTTGAACTGCAGATCTTTTCAAATCGTGGTGGCAACTGTGAGATGGCCACCCTCAGTTCATTCTCAATGTCCAGCTTTGACCTGTATTTGGTCTTTATGGAGGCCACTGCAGAAAAGCCCACACAAAGATAAGACGTGGCAAAAGGGAGTAATACTGCCATTGCCTTTCCACCCAATAGTGGGTAGTCCTCCTCCACCCCAATCCAAAATGCAGTCAGTAACTTGGCCTGAAACTGCAGTTTCAGTGTGGAGTCTGATGTGATATCAATGAACTGCTCCTCTTCAGCAGTGCTGAAGTCAGTAGGTGCGGCTGCAGTGAAGGGGTCTAGGATCCAGTCATATTTTGCTGAATCCTTCACTGAAAAATACCTCTGAAAATGTTGTAGGGCAGAGATGTGTGCTCTTATACAAGGCACGATTGTGTTCTGAATGTTGTTGGATTCAAGAAAAGCATGAAGGTTCTGAAATGAGTATGTTTCCCTCCCCAATTTTCCGCTCCCACATTTCCAATTTCCTTGAAAATGATTTTATTTTATCTGCAAGATGCAGAAGGTGGGTGTTGGTTCCTTGCATCTGCAGATTTAGTTCATTTAATTTCTGGAACATGTCACTGAGGTAGGCAACTTTCGTAAGAAATTTTCATCACTGTAATTAACCGCGAGGTCATGACCCTCCTCCTCCAAAAAAATCCGAATTTCCTCCCGCAGCTCAAATACCCTGGACAGCACCTTCCCACGTGACAACCATCGCGCTTCGCTGTGAAACAAAACAGCTGTGTGATTGGATCCCATTTCCTCGCATAGCGCAGAGAAAAGTCGGGCCTTAACAGGGCGCGTTTTGATGTAGTTCACTGTGGCAATGACGTCCGTCATCACCTCGTTCAATTCGGGACTCAGCTGTTTAGAAGCCAACGCTTCTCGATGGATCATACAGTGAGTCCAATGAACGTTGGGCGACACACGCTTTATGAGCGCTTGGAGCCCGTTGTGCTTCCCAGCCATTGCCTGAGCCCCATCTGTACACACCCCAACACAACCCTCCCACTTCAGATTGGCCTCTTGCAAGTAAGTGTCAATTACTTTGAAAAGTTCATCAGCAGTGGCTCGCGTTTTAAGTTTTTTGCAGAACAACAGGTCCTCTTTCATGTCCCCTGCAGCAATGAATCGGACGTATGTGATTAATAAACAGTCCTTGTTGCTGTCGGTGGCTTCATCCACCTGCAGAGCAAACCGGGTGCTTGCACGCACCATATCGTTGACCTGCTCCGCTATGTCACTTGACATATCAAGTATGCGTCTCCCAACAGTGTTGTTAGAGAGAGGAATCACTTTTAACTTGTTTGCTGTTGCCTCGTCAATCATAGTGGCAACCATATCGATAGCACAGGGCAGTATCAGTTCCTCAGCTATTGAGTGTGGTTTTTTGCACTGTGCGACACGGTAGGCCACTTTATAGGAGGCAAGCTGAGCATTGGCAGGGACAGACGCAGATTCTACGAAACTAGTCTGTTGGATACGACAGTTATTTAATTTTCTCTGAAAGAAATCAGCCGGCTTGTCTTTATGCTCAGGGTGTGTGGTCTCCAGGTGACGTTTAAGCTTGCTGGGTTTTAGACTGTCAGCGGCTAGCACTCTTAAACATAGAACACACTGCGGTCTTTCCTCACCACCTACCAGCGTACTAGTGAAGCCCAGCCCGATGTACACCTTGTCATATCTCCTCGTCTTTTTCTGAGTCGGAGTGCTTGATGGCTCGTACTGTAAAGTAGGCTTACGCTTGATTGGACCCGCTGTTAAAAACTTTTCCATTTTAAAATGTTCAGTTCTCAAGACTCACGCATGGCTACTGTTATCAAAAAGTTTTTGGGAAACGCACCCCAGGGTGAGTGGTCCGTTAGTTAAGGTGGTATAGGCTCATGGTGGCATGTAGACTAAACAACTGTATTAAGTGCCACCTTAACAACAGACGCGGTTCTGCAGTTCACGCAAACCGTACCCCTCCCCCGCGACCCCCCTGCAATACCTCCGCGACCCCCTAGGGGGGCGCGACCCACATTTTGGGAACCACTGGGTTAAGGTTACACTTAGGTTTTGAAATGAGTTAAAAAGACTGAAAATATTTTTTATAAAGTGGTAACACATTTGGAAAAGTTACATTCAACTGTTTTTGTGATCCTCCAAATACCTGTTTGAGGGTGAAGACATGTTTTTTAGTTCAAGGCTAGATTTAAGTTTTAAGGTGAAGAGTGTTTTGCAAAAATGAGGATCTTTTGAGACGCATTTATAGTGCAATAAGCAATGGAAATACAATGTCAGCACTTTCTGTGGAAATTACATTTGCCTTTGTTTATTTCAAATGTGTTTGAACAATGTTCTTGGTTTGATAAATATACAGATCTTAAAAGCATACATGATTTGTGTAAATATTATTTCTCCGTTGTTAAAAGGACTTGAAAGGACTTGAAACTCAATCGGTAGGACTTGGGACTTGACTTGAGACTTGTCGGTCTTGACTTGGGACTTGACTGGGGACTTGCTTGTCTTCACTCGGGACTTGAAAGCAAAGACTTGAGACTAACTTGTGACTTGCAAAACAATGACTTGGTCCCACCTCTGGTAAACACTAACAGGAACACGGGCTGGGCTCTGTAGTGTTTGAGGACTTGTCAGTGGATCAGAAACCGTGAACAGAGTTGAACAGTTACAGAAAACTTCGATCAGTGCTACCGTAAAGCATACCTGCAAACTAGTCACCTTTCGGCGAAATTCGCCGTTTTCAACTCAAAATATGTCATTGACGTGAATCGTGTAGATCCGAAGAGTTTTTGTTTTTTTTGGGGGGGGGGGGGGGGGGGCTGACCGACGACTGACCGACCAACCATAGACTATATAACCGACTGTATAATGAGCAAGAAACAAGTTTGCTATCTTCACAATAAATAAAATCTTTGTTCAAATGACTCGCGTCCCACGACCACCGACCAATCATAAGCAAGATAAACCACAGCGCGCGCTTTTTTACCCATCGGTCCCTCTTGGAGTGGAGTGCTCAGTCGTCAGCGAGTGGTTCTTCTGGACAATTTTTGGGATACGTTACAGATACAAGTTTTGAGGTAGGTCTAGTTGCAGCTAATCTGGCAAAAACATTGTATGCTGTATCATTTTAACGTTGCTGAAGTCAAATTATTTTAGCCAAATAAAGTGTATTAACATGCTTAAGCTTATCAGCTTGTTAGGTTGCTAGCTAACCTCAGTGAATTGTGTTAAAGTTAGCCTAGCTAGACCAGTTCTACGTCACCTCGTTCAATGCGAAAAGAAGACGTTTGTGAAGGCTGATCTCCACAGCATCCGTCCTGTTATCTGATATTACTGGCGGCTATGTCATTGTGGTCAGATATGAGAGGGATGAAAATGAACACGTAATGAACAAATACACATCCGTGTGTGGTTTAGTGAGTAGCTAGTAGTGGTGCAACGGATGATCCGTGATCCGTTCGGATCAATTATTTCGGTTTCGCATTCATCAACTTTTTAGTAGCTACGAAAAGTTTGGAGTTACGAACAAAATCTACAAACGCTGGCGACCGTGTGTAGAGTTAGTTTACAGTAAACACATATAACGCTTCACTGTTGGAAATGACAGCATTCATATTGCGCTGTGTTATGTACACAAGACGCAGATGCCTTTGAAACACGCGATCTAAAAACGAAAACATATTTTATATGTAGTAACAATTGTTGGCAATTGGCAGGTTTAAGATCCAGATTAGGTTCATGGTTGTGAATTATCTATGTAAATCGACTCTATAGATTACACGTTCATTCTACATGTTGAATGATGATAGCGTAATACAAATATAGGCTATACATACAATGACAAAACTGCCGTGGGCGATATGTTATCCGTATCCTTTGTTAAAATTAATGTTCAATAGCTCTATGCCAATGGAAACAACAGAACGTGCGCATTACATATGGACCAATGCGACACGTTCATTACGGCCATGGACCGATACACACTCAGTACCGTATGCACATCAACCGGCATTTGCGTGTTTAACACCTTGTTTAACACTGGCGTTACCGCCGCTTAACTTAAATAATGAAGAACTGCTTTTAATTACGACTTGGCCGAGATCTTAACGTGCTGTTCATGCGTTTCCCATGAATAGCCTACTACTATAACTCGGAGCGGAGCAGGATATAATGCGCATGTGCGACGTTGCTAGGCAACGTGTACAAAGGCTGGGGGGGTGGGGATGCCCCCAGACCCCCCTACAACGGTTTAGTTTGTCACCTTTTTCAGCCCTTCTGAGTTTGCAGGTATGGTAAAGGTGTTGTCTTCATAGCGGAAGAAACACGGATCATTTTAAAGTCAGTAAATAATTTCAATTAATATCGGGAGTCGTTGGTTTGTTTAGTAACTGGTAGCGTCGGGCTCCGTTATCACCCTGTCGGGTGCTCTTTTCCCCATAATGACCACCTCGCTGCACATTATCCTTTGCAGATCTGCCGTGAGCTAGCTAGCTAATGTAGCTAACCTAGTCATTTAAAATATAGCCTACTGACAAAACACTTACTATTATGAAGCAGACTAACACTGCAACAGTGACAATTGGCCAACTTTATAATTCCTGATCACTTACTGACCCATACTGGGCAATTTTAGTGTCCCTGTTTCCGTTTTGTTTTGAGCTTCTTGCTGCACTTTTTTTATGCAGTGCATTTAGAAATTGTGCGCATGTTTCGTCAAGTTGGTGAAGCAGTTTCTTCATTTGCTTCGTCAGACTTGTGTTTTTTTATTTTCATAATTTGTGAACTTTCAGCGCGATTCTCCTAATGGAAGTGTTTTGGGCTGTTGTAACGATAACGATTGTCTAATAATAGTGTTACTTTTTTATTCATGTATTTATTCTAACTACTTCTCTTGAGAATAAAAACTATTCAGGAGCTCCTCTCCCCTACAGTTTTCTCTCTTCACATCCCACTTTTAGCCCAGCAGAAGTCAAGGCCTGCTCTTGGCCTTGATGTTGACCTTTGACACTTTGCCTCTGCTGACCTCCACCCTCGGTGACCGCGTTCGACCGGCTCCTGGGAGGCCCTGACAGTCGTGCTGTTTTTCCTCATTAGCAGATTCACGCTGGCCTTTCAGTTGCACCCTCCTCCCTCAAAACACCCCCCCACACACACACACACACACACACACTTTCCCCTTACTATTAAACATAATGCAATCACACACTCAGAACAGTAAGGGCCCACCCACCAAGGAAGCAAGGTCAGTACAGAAAACATTGTGTGTGTGTGTGTGTGTGTGTGTGTGTGTGTGTGTGTGTGTGTGTGTGTGTGTGTGTGTGTGTGTGTGTGTGTGTGTGTGTGTGTGTGTGTGTGTGTGTGTGTGTGTGTGTGTGTGTGTGTGTGTGTGTGTGTGTGTTTTGGGGTGGAGGATTGTGAAACAGTGGCAGAGAGATTGTGAAGGGGGTCGGGGAGTTAGCAGGAAGAGCCAGTGATAGGGAGCATCCATCCATCACAAGGGATGAACAAGAAGCTGTTTATAAACACTCCATACTGGGATTTTTTTAATGAGAGCATTACAGCTCCTAAAAGCAGGGCAGTGGAGGTCTCAGAGGTTGGCAGTTCAAATCCCTAGTGCATCCAATAAGTCTCATGCTGGGAAATGTCATTGTGATTTTTTTGGTGGAGACAAGCGCACAAAAATGCAACTGTTCCCTGGCCTCATTTTCATGTCTCATTATTGCCCATGAAATGTCTGTTAATGATTCTCCTTCTCAATGACAATTTTTTTTCTTTTGAAAGTGGAACATTTGCAGGAAAAGAGGATCTTTGGTCGGGTTCCCACATGTCCAACTAAAACACACATCAAGAGTAGCTGTCTGTTTACTCTGTGTGTTTGTGTGTGTATGAGGTTTGAGTCTGGGCTGGACTACAAAAAAGTGAGATAGTTTGACAAAAGGGAGAGGACATCGGGACGCTCGGGTGCAGCAGGAAGAATCCTACCATCAACGGTGAGTCCACAACCTCGACAACTGCAACATAAACAGAATTGTTGATACAATTTTATAATTCATCTATATTTGTATTTTTTTCTGCTGTTCTGATTTCAACGTTCAATTGCCATTTCAATGCATTCCCTGCAAGGATGGATCTTTCATTACAGACGTTACTCATGATGGCCAGTTGAGCATGCTGCATTTAGGTCCGTTACAACTACCATATGACAATTTACATTCCTACTCATGATAGCCAAATAACCCCCCCTCCACACTTGCTTACACACGCTAAGACATAAGCTTTGGACTTTACTCACCAACACAGAGGCCACTTTTTAAGTGAGCGTTGGTTTCCTGTGAGGATCAGTAAACAGTCCGGGCCATTATCGAGCTGCAGCTACCAGCCAGAAGCTCTCTGATAAAGAGGAAAAAAACCCTGTCCTGAATGGGATTTATGATGTGTTGGATTTATCTTCAGGCTTGTTCTCTGAGTGATTCAGGAGTAATGACTTCAAGAGGGTTTTCACATGCCAACAGATGGTTTCAAGTGTTTAACACATTTCTGTATTACTCTGGTGTTCACCTCATCATTTTGTCTTTGTGTTGAGGAATTATTGTACAGAAACAAAACTAATTCAAGGAACGGGCCAGAGTCTTAACTGTGCCTAAAAGTATTTTTCTCCTCTTCTTCCGCTTTCTTGACACTCCTCATTTCATCTTTAGGCTTGTGTCCAACAGTGTGACACCTCAAGAAGATCCATGGCGACATTTGCACACTCTCAGATATTGACCCAATCGTTTAGTGTCACTCCCAGCACTGCTGCCTGCACTCTACTCCCAGAGGTCGGAGTCAGTTGGAGCAATAGCTGATTGCTTGTTTTGCCTCCTCCTCACATTTATGGACCCAACATCGCTAATAACTGAGAATTAAGAGCCTCTTCTTTAGCAATTCACTCACCTAGATTCTGTAGTTTTATCAAGAAACCTAGAACGGATCAGGGGCCTCCTCCAAGGACAGGTGCTTTATCTCACAATATGTTAAGAAAGTTATTGTTTCTGCCCAAGTCGGGGTCCGCTCCAATCTGTAATGGGCTACTCCCTGGTCCATGCTACACCCTTCCAACAAGCATGATGAACAATAAGCCATTACCATTCCTTTTATCCAAATCAAAGAACTAACCAAACTGAGAAATATCCCCTCCATGCCAGAAGTAATTTGAATAAAATCAAACAACCTGGTTCTGATTAGAATAAAGTGAGTTGATGTTAAGTCATTGGTAGTTATACATTTGTAAGGCCATGCTAACAACGCTAACGACGCTGGTGATTCCCTGATGATTCCTTTAGCAACAACATGATGGTGGCTTTGTTGGCTTTTAGTAAAATATTTCAACAACCTTTTGATGAATTGGCATTACATTTGGTCCTGGATAAATCCTACATACCCCCTGACTCTTCTTCTGGCTTCTCCGTAGAGATGACATTAGGTGGATTTCCATTAAATTTGGTGCACAAATGCATGCCCCCACTTCTTGTAGTAACTTTGATGGTCCACTGACTTTTCCTCTACTGCCATCAAAAGCTCTGATTAGGAATTTGCGCAATACTTTTTACATTTATGACTGTTAATATCTTCAGAAATGATCAGATTCCCATGATCTTCATCCGTACTTTGTGTTGAATTCCAGTTAGGAAATGTAAGCATGCTACTGCTGTAACTAAGATGGTGGAAGTGATAAACATCAAAACCTGCTAAACAAAACTATGTTGACGTCATTGTTAGCCTTTTGGCTATCATGCTTATGTTCAGATCAAAGCAGTGATGTATTCAGTGTATACGTAGACCAAAATATTACTAGTCTAAGTAGAAATACATCACTGAAGAACAATAATAATATGTAATCATTAAAGCATTTAATTGCTCCTGTAATGCTGTTAACCCGGATCTCTATGTAATCCTAAAACATTCAAAGTATTATATTAATGTAGTTATCGACATTGTCACCATGTGAAGGAAGGCTTGTAATGCTGAATTCATCCAAACAGTTTGTGGGATTTCGACATTTTAGTTTGTTTCCTTCTTTCGCTCTCGAAGGTTAGTTTGTGCTTTTTGCTGACAGAACAATGTATTGATCGTGGAGCACTGTAGTCACATGTGTACCAGTTTACCCTTTGGACACAGTCTTTAAAAGAATGACACAGTGTAGTTAGCAACCAAATTCCTGTTAATCGTCACTGAGATTGATCGGGTTTTCTACAGTGAAGGCTGCTGCTTCAGCGGGCCTTCTCTCCCCCCTTGCTCTCCACCGGTAGGTCCTGGCTCCCATAATGAGTCAGTGAAAGCGATGATATGCGGGTGGGAGGACGCCGTTAATCCGCAGTAAGCATGCTGCATGTCAAACAGGCCTGCTCACAGATTAACAGGACAGTGTGGAGGTCGCTTCCCTGTCTCTCCTCTTGTGGTTCAGGCCTCGACTCCTCTCGCTCTGCCCCGGCATGTTAACTGTCTGAGGGGGAGGCGGAGGTCCCTGAGCCTCTTAAATCTAAATGCTGTCCAATATTAACTGCAGCACAAACAGAACAGCGGTAAACAAAAGAGCAGAATAAACACACTCCTGTAGGCTTGGAGGACAAACATGCGCGCGCACACACACACACACACACACACACACACACGAACATGTTAAAGGGATAGTTCACACTACCTTAAAGTGGTGTTGTATTGTATACATATGAATCTCCATTCAGTGTATTAAAGGGGTCCGATTATGCTTTTTGGGTGTACCCTTTCCTGTTGTGTGTTGTCTTGCCTGTAAATGGTCTCCAAATGCTAAAAGCCCAATTTACAAGTTACTTCCTTAACTTCATGACATCACTGTATACCACTTGCACTGCTACTGGCTAGGGCTCCAACACATTGTACATGACAGGCTAAAGGCACAAATACGAACCTGAAAATGAACAAATTAAAGCCCCTTGAGTACAGAAGGTTGCGATAGCGTTTGTCATTTCCCAGTTAAGAGAAAATCAGGAGTACCAGCACCATAAGCAATCTACTTTCTTTAGGAAACCTTAAAACTTAGTCAAATCAATTATCGATTAAGTGTACATTATATTAAGAATATCTTCAGTTTTACCTTGCTGACTGAGCGCACATATGTTCTGCTTCTGTGCCTCTTTACAGCAGTAGGCTACATTGCTTTGCTTAGGTATTCCTATCTCTTTCTCCAAACTGGGGACATGCCCACTTTCCTCCACTCATTCAAATCATCCAAACCGTCCCTTTTAAGAATTGTAACTTTTAACACCTGATTTAATGACGTAAATTATTTAAGTGTCATCAGATTAAATTGACAAAATTTTTGCCTCGAGTAGGCCAGCTGTTGCACTATGGGATACATCCAATTAGGCCAAACTGTAACACACTCTCTGCCCATGATGGATAACCTCTCCCTCCATGCATCCCCGCTGCCCGTGAAGTCTCCGGCAGCTTTAGCCGTTTGGACCAAACTCCCATCCCTGTCCTTCCTGGGTGTCCCTGCTTTCCCTTTTGTCTATCCCCCTGGGGGACGGTTAAGACCTCCTCCAGCACATCATCCACCACAGACCAAGATCCTCAGCTGCACTCGTCCTCTCTGCTTTAAAAAAAAAATAGGCTGGGACATCAGTGTGGACAGCTCAGAGACCTGGACACATCTTGGGGATTGAGGAATGTCTCCCAGATCCTTCATATCTGTGTGAATCCTCTGAGTAATTGTCTGTGTGTTTGTGTCTATGCATGTGTGGGTGTGTGTGTGTGTGTGTTTGTGTGTATGTGGAGATAGATCCCATATTTCTAGCTGGAGAGAGGATCTTCTGTCCAGATGAGAGAGTGGACTGAGTTGGACATGAGTTTTTCGGCAGGGGGCTTTCTCTCCGCCTCGGATGGTTACTGCTCCACAGAGCCGCTCCAGTATTATGGTGAGTCCTCAGTGACACTTCTGTCCCTCCTGAATTGATTTTACTTTGCCTTTTACTTTCTCTTCTCCCTCTACTTCGGCTTTTTTTCAGCTTTTTTAAAACAGTGTGTGAAATAGAAACTCTCACAATCAAAGATAAGACACTAAAGATGAACTTATGGACTAGTTATGATCACTTAGTTAGACTGCTGCCGTTTTGATACCAAGGAAGTTCAGGAAACACTGAATATGAAGTCATGCGTCTGAATGTGTTATGTGCTATCAATGTTTTATGATAGTTTAAATGCAAACTACAGGTGTTATCAGTCCATGTCAAGTTAATTCAAATGAAGCTCTGTAACGTCATTGGTAGCTATAGACTTATCTGCAGTAGCAACAGCAGCATAGTTTGTTTTATACTGTCATAATTTGCTCACTTACTGCAGATAGTTTTGGTTGAAATGCTCTTTGTCCTTTAGGTATTTGATATAAAAAATAGATTTTCTTCAACTAGATTTATTACTAAAATAAAAAATCACATCTCTGCTATATGCCCATGCCCCTTTGCCCCTGGGTAACCCACAGACCAATGTTTTCATAGGGACTATTTCTTCAGTGAAATGTAGTTCCCATGAAAATAAAATAAAACACCAAACTGTTAAGGAATTGACCCTTATCTAAAGTGGGACGAAAACAATTATCTTGCCATGTTACTAAACAATATTAATGGCCCTTTACAATCTATGGTGTCAGAGGTGAGATGCCTTTTGCTCTACATTTTAGGAAAATGTGCTTATTTTTACACCAAGCTAATTTGTGTCTGATATTGACTTGTAGTCCCACTATGTCAAATTTGAAAGATGAAATGTTACATTCTTCTGCTCAGAAATGAAAGACTGAGCTCATAAGCAAATCCATTAATTACTTCATTACACTCAGGGCTTTTACTGCTTCACCTTTACTTGTTCTTAAATGACCAGGCAGAAACCTACAGATATGAGAAGTAAAAACAATTGGGCGCCTAAAAGCTGCATTCTATTTATTATCCAGCAGGGGCAAGTCAACTGGTTGCCAAAACAAGTCAAGTCCAATTGAATAGAAGTCTATGAGAAAATGACCCACCTTCTCAATTATACTTACTTCAGTATAGATGTTCCTAATTAATTGACATTACAACCAAACCTAACCCTACATGTTGGTTATCCAACAATTAATTGTTCAGCATTCTGTTCTTTTGTAAACACTGGTTTAAAAAAACAAGATGGCAGCAGCCAAAGTGCCAAATTCGAAGGCTTTAACCCATAGTCCACAAAGAAATGTGGGACATCACAATGAATGCTTAGGGTAGATATTGCTGTAAAACAGTCGGCTGACGTTGGGACTTGTTTTGGTACTTTTGTATTTCTATTCTGTAAAATCACATTTGCACATTAAACATCATTCTGTGATCGTCACAAAGGGTTGATTTAAGTCAACAGGTTATTTATTGTTGCACAATGAGGACGTGACTCTTACAGCTGATGAATGAACACCAAGCTTTATTTACCGCCTCTGAGAACTTGCTGACAAGAGGAAAATAGTTTTTGAGGAGGATCAGCCGGTGTGCCTCAGAGGATCTATTTATACTGACATGTATCATCAACAAGTTTCCCCTGTTGTCTCCCCTCCTGGCCCTAGGAGTAGAGGGAGGCGGGGAGCTATGGGGGGTAGTTTGCTGGTGTTGTTTTGCTCCCTAGTGTGCGTGGGATGGAAGGGAGGCTGAGGAGTGTTTAGACAGTGTTCAAATGGTTTACAAACAGTGCGGATCACAGCTCTGTCACATACAGAGAAAGCAAGGACCCCCCCCAAACCGTGGTCGACACAGTAAATACAGGAAACATCTGGAGAGAGAACGACAGAGAGGACAAAAGGAAGGAGTGAGGAGGGGTGGTGACAACTACTCAATCAGGGCAAGGGTGTGATTTCAGTTTCTACATCTACTCTAATTTATCTTTTATACAAACACTGGGGTCTTAAATCTGTACTTTTAAAGACTTTATTAGTCATGAATCTTTTTTTAAGTCAAGGTTGAATACTGATGAAACTCACAGAGAGAGTACCAGCCCTTATGTCCTTTTGACTTGGATGGATCAGAGAGGGCGAAAGTCTCACCAAGCAGCTTGTGAAAATTAGGGGGGGAAATCTTTCATATCTTTGTTGATGAAGTGATAAGCATGGAACCTGGGAAGTGTATTTTCTGTGAATGACTCCAAGGCAAAGTGAATAAGTTCCAAGAAGAGAGCAAGCTATTTCAGAGGTCTAACTCGATATTAGAGGATCAGGAGAAAAAAAAACCGAGCGGGACTTCCTACCTCTGTCAGTTTTGTTATATTGCTGCTAGACACATCGTTAATACAGTTGGGTACTGTGATGGAAACCTCTGGAGCAATGGAGTCGAAACACAATGAGTACATGGGAGAGCTGGAACTTGATGGCAAACACTGAAGGTATTATGAGGTTACGTCCGGAGAATTGACAAGACATGTGCTGCCGCCTGAGTTGACACAGCGATGGCCCGACTAAATCTGAAGATTTCTCACCCGGTCCCATGTATTTAGCTGGTTCTGAGAGAATAATCAACATACTGCATAACAGATAAAACAGGAAAGCACTATAACCTCTATCAGCTGATGCAAACAGGCAGGAAATAAGGAGACAAAACACTGAGAGTGCAGCAGCCCAAGGTTGCAGGCCTGTGCTCAGTGAGGGCAAACTGATAAACTGGGTCAAAGTTATGGGCCTAAGAAAATATTTTCCCAACAGGTACCATCATTGATGCGGGAGAGCAAAAGGTTTTGATTTCACAGAAAGAAACACCAAAACATGACAATTGAATCGAAATAGTTTGTTGGATTAAACCATGTGTTGTATCTGACTGAGTTACTGAGATGATTATCTTTATCTGCGATAGAATGAATACACTTGCAACATTTGTTAAACCTTGCATAAAATAATTGTAATGTTTTTGAATAATCTTTTTTCACCTTGTTCAAGCTATACTAGGGTAACCAACTTTGACCATTATTATGTTTAAATGTGTCTCCTGTGAATCCAGTCACTCCTTTGAACAAAGCTAAACAAGCATTGGTTGGTTTCCCTGTCAAAGATTAAAGGCACACTTTGACCCTAATATAAAGGAATGCACATTTTCCACATTATCAGATTTACATTAGCCCTCATCTTTCCACATGTTCAATCATTTTAACCTCTATCTCCAACAGCCCTGAGACTCCTGACAGGCGGGTCGGCTCTCTGTTTAATCAGCTCCTAGCAGATCCCACAGTCGTACTGGTCCAGCTGCTCTTTCAGAGTCTGCCAGTGGTCACACATGTTTTCTCAAAGGAGTCAGGACTAGCGAAAAACAAGCTGCTGATCCACACTCAAAGACGTATCAGCCCGTCACACTGAACAACCATTACAGGACTGGATGAAACCTCCCAAAAATGGGATCAAAAAATCCTAAATGGCGCTGGGAGCTCTCAGCTGCATCCTGTGCGGAAAGTTCACAAGGCCTCACTCTCAGATTTTTATTATTTCCCCAAAGAGCCATAGAAGCAGTGAAGTCACACGAGTCACGTAAGAATACATTCCTATGACGCTCTTTGTGAAAGCGTTCCTGGAAACGTTCATTCATGTTTCTGTTCTGCTAGTGCACATGATCTTGACATTTTTCAGATGTGTGTGACCCGTTTTAATGGTTTATGGTATTGACCCGATTACACATTTAAGAGGGACACCTGTTGGATCGTGATGCTCTTTATGTTTGTTTTATCCAGTCCTCCCTATCATGCTTGATGTTTGACGAGAAAGCTGTAGCTCCTCTTTTAACAGAACACTCAATCCAGAGCACATTTACACCCTACTGGCGTCCCTTCACTGGCTTCCTGTACATTTTAGGATTGATTTGAAGCCTTTATTGTTTGCAGACAAATCGATAGCTGGCTGGTTCCAACCTGACCTCTCTCTGACCTTTTGCAACCACATCAAGGTCACTCAGGTCTGCTGACCAATTGCTTGTGGTTGTGCAAGATCATGATTGAAGCGCAGGGGAGGTCTCTCCCTAAACTCTGGAGAGAGTTGGCTCTGCGTCTCAGGCTGCCTCTACACCGCCTAATGTTTAAACCCTGTCATAAAACATATGCATTCCTGGGGTTTTATGACAGTATTACCTTTATTTTAAAGGTGAAGCTTTTGGTTCAATTTGTCCTGTTTTGGGTGGTTGGGTTGTCTGTGTTTCAGCAGGATTACAGGAAACACTATTAGGTGAGGGTGTGGTATGATCCTAGGAATAACTTATTACATTTTACAACAGATCCACACAATATTTAGTCTATGACCGCAGACCTTCTAGGTTATCTATTTTAATTTAACTAGTATTTTGTCTTAAACTTGTCACTGTGTTTTATTATTTTCTAAGGGTTTGTGTTATTTTTGGGGTTTTGGCGATAACTGAAAAATGAATGTGCTGATAAAATAACCTGATGTTGACATTTTGGACAGGCATGGATAAAAACTACAGAATTGGCGTATAGTGCAACACGGCCATTCTAGCTCTTTAAAGAGCAGATATTTATTTTAGCAATTGTAAGTAAGACAGAAGTAACTTTTTGGACTGTTCAGCTGTGGATAAAGCTAATCTGGTACAATACGGAGGATATCCAGCAACAGTATTTAGGATTGACTTGGTATGTATGAGTTCATTGTTGGTTTGAGTCTTTTGCTGAGGTTTGTTGACAATAAGAAATATATAGAACATCACAGTCCTTACCCTAAGCCGATGGGATGTTGCTTACAGATTCAAAGACGGTTGGATTTGATAGATTGTACAGAAAGGCAACACCAGGGAAAATGTTCCAGGAAATGGCAGTTTCCCAAGAAGGTTTTCTAGGAATTTCAAATTCCTTTACGTGTGGTCTTTGAATGTCAGATATAGCTGTGTTAAAAATGTTCTTGCATCCTTTTTTTAAAAAGCGTCATACTTTTTTTTCTGCTGGAAAAGCTGAGTCTGATCACAAATACAAACATAAAATACAGAGAGCCTCAGTTGGCACGCATGGTAAGTGTATTCATTATATGTTTTTCCATTTCAGACATGCTGTCGGACCCTCTGGGCTACCCCCTGCAGGACCCTGACCTCCAGCTGCTCCCTTACAGCCAACAACAGTACAGCCCGGCCAACTTGCCCTTCTCCCTCTATGGCTCTCCGCCTTCCTCCACCTCCTCTCCCTCCTCGTCCTCTTCCTCCTCACAGGCCTGCCATCTCCCCTACCACTACAGTCCACATTGTCTGGAGGCCCCATGTGATCCCAGCCCGGAGCCCCACTGCAGGGGCCTCGCTCAGGGACTGGGAGCAGTAGGACTGCCCCTGGGGCGGAGGACACGGGTGGGGTGCGGAGGGAAGGGCAGAGGCCAGGAAGAGCTGTGTGTGGTGTGTGGAGATAAAGCGTCAGGGTACCACTACAACGCTCTCACCTGCGAGGGTTGTAAAGGTAGTTTACTCTTATATGCAGTTTCATATTTTTCTGAAAGGTTATCTTGTTAAAAGTGTAACCACACCTTCTTTCACGACGTGACTTGCAGGTTTCTTTAGGCGTAGTGTAACCAAAAAGGCTGTGTATCACTGCAAGAGTGGCGGTGGCTGTGAGATGGACATGTACATGAGGAGGAAGTGCCAAGACTGTCGGCTCAGGAAGTGCCGTGCTGTGGGAATGCTGGCTGAGTGTAAGCAAGCTCCATCGCACTTTTAATATATGAAATGAAACATTAAATTTTATCTTTTAAAACAAAACCAATAATTGATATATCACCCTTAAACTAAATGTATTTATTTAACTCCAAATGCCCGTTTTATTCTCAGGCCTTCTGACAGAGGTGCAGTGCCAGTCCAAGCGGCTGAGGAAAGGAGGAAAAGGCAGAGGACAGGAGGAGGAGGAGAGCCCAGATAGCAGGAGGGTCAGCTCTACCAGCAGGTTACCTGGACAGGTAATAGAAAGCAGGACTCACTCTGATTGGATGGTTGCCAATTATTTCCATGCTAGTTTCATAGCCCTATGGATGTCAGTGTAGACCTATCAATTAGTGGATTCCGGGCCAGACTGAAATTGGTCAACAGTTCCTGGAGGGACTGCTATGCCACAGTAAAGACGTTCATGATTCCCAGAGAGTGTATAATTCTGACTTTGATTATCCCCTTAAAGGCCATCACAGCAATTATTCAGGCTTTGATTTTGGGCTTCATAATTGTGTGGTTGGTGTTACTATTTTTTTTAATATTCCATCCAATTAAACCATTTTCTCATGTTTTTCCAAATGGATCTGATGGAAAACACATTATTACCTTAAGGTAGTCCAGCTCATTGATTTGCAAAATGTGCCCACAAAAGCCTGCTACATAAGCATAGAGGTCACAGACAGAATATAGTTTTTTAGTCAAATGATTCGGTTATACGGTCGAATTGTCATGTGTTTATTTATCGATGTTCTTGTTGTCCAATGATCAGGTTTTTTGTTAAGTGGTTGGTTGCCTGTCAAAAACATAACTGGTGATTTAAATGGTTCCGTATATGATTTCTTTAAAGGTTTGAGGAGAAGGTTATTTGGTCAACATGTTGTATCTCTAAGTGGTTTGTTGGATGAATCAAACATCAGTTCTATAGCTGGTTGGGTGATTAAGCAAACCTGTATAAGGCCATTCTAAACGCCCCTTCCCCTTAAGGTAGTCAGACTGACACAAGAACTTGTATCTATTATTTTAATGGTAATTTGTTAACTTTCATTTTGCACCAGGCTTTGTCTGTCAGTTTAACCCGGGAACAGAAGAACATTGTGGACAGGTTGGCGGAGGCCCATCGGCTGTACAGAGCTCAGGACACCAGCGACTGCAGGGTGGGTCACACAGTATGTGGAAAAATCATGTTAAATCTAAGAGCTTAAAGAGTTAGATTCTTATGTTGATTGATTTTTGGTCTTTGCTCAGTTGTTCGAATGGCCATGTACAGAAGAAATGGAGGGCTTTTCTGATGTCGTATCGCCCCACCTGCATAGACTGCTTCAGTTTGCCAGAACAGTGCCAGGTAGGATGGAGAAAATCTATATAAAGTCTATTTAGATTTAATAAATATACATGTTTATGTTACTAATATATTCTCTAATTAATGGGAAATAATCTCAAATGAAAATGACATTCAAATCCCACCAAAGAGTTTGGTAGGAATTGATCAAATTCTGTAATCTATGATACACGTATAGAAAATCTTGTAAAAATCAAAACACACAAAAAACTGCATTTAAAAACATTCACGATGTTCCCCTCACAGGTTTTGATCTCCTGGATTTTTCAGACCAGAGATCTTTGTTGTCTATCTCTTCATTGGAGGTCATGTTCCTGCTCTCCGCTCAGCAGTTCTCCCACAACCCAGCAGGCCCCAGTCCAGGTGAATAAAACCAACACATACACCTTCATGATTCCCACTCGAGATTTCATTCTATGGAAGCACTAAGGGGCAAAACAGGATTTTTGGTGATCCATTTTTGAAGTCTGCTTTAAATTGAAACAGGGGTAAATAAAGTTGATTCAGGTTAAAAAGATACTTGTTTATATGTTTGAGTGAAAACTGATTGGACCTTTAAAAATAAAAAAGTTGTTGTAATACTAATTTTCTTATTTAACAGTTACTTCAAGTATTTATTTGGCAAGGAATGCATTTCAATGAGCGTTAATTACGCCCAAACACAAACAGACCATGAAACTAGCCGTTAGAATGTCAGCTACAAATACAGTGGTGTATTTGATCCTCTTCTGGCCGAAAGGAGCTTTTGAACAACAACACTTCAAATTAATTTCACCTCGCAAAGCATTTTTCTACCACCTATTTTGTAGATTCAATAAAAAGATTATCTTGGAAAACACTTTTTTCCCCCATAAAAACTGAAGAGAAAATAAATAAGTTCAGACTTAAGAAATGAAAGTAATACATTCTCCTAGCTTTGTGGCTTCCATACACTTCATTGATTGTTTGACTATTTTTCTCTATCATCAGCTCTGCAGATTTTTGGTATGTCAACACACAACTGGCTGAGAAATGTAGAGTCAAAGGAAAACTTCCACAGTAGGATGCTACCAGTCAACTCAGGTAAATACAGACATACACTGACTCTCAAACATCTTACAGGTTGAAAATAAAATACAGTTTTACAAATAAACAATATCCCATTTCCTGGTGTGAACAGAATGCAGCGAGGATCTCCTCGGGCCCGTACTCAACTTCTTCCACAGCATGGCAGCGTTGCGGGTGACGGAGGCTGAATACTCCCTGCTCACTGCTACAACTCTGCTCTGCTCAGGTCAGACCAGCAATGATCCTTATAAACCTCTAGAGCTCTTACATAGTGTGCAACATTAAATGAATGAACCAATCTCTCTCAAAGGGTCTCACTATCAGAAGTGGAATGCAACTTATAACATTTAATCAAGTAATTCACTTAAGGAAATACTTGTTCTTCTTCACTTGTATATTGATCAATATTGCACTTTTAACTCCACTGCATTTTTCTGATAACTTAGGTTAGTTTCAGATTTTCCTTTTTATTACAAAATAGGTCTGAACGATTTTGAATATCTCTTTTTGTGATTACTTTAACTGATTTTGCAATAGCTCTATGATTCAGAAGAGAGTGCACATTTTGCATCCATGTTCTCGCTTGAAAAATAAATGTTAAATTATGTAAGGGGTTCTATTCTGCTCATTTTCACATTCATATTAGTATGTTGAGCCTCAACTGTGACATGTTTACTTGCTTTAATATCCAAATAGCTCTTTATTTTTCTCATACTGCCTGTGCTGCAACACTTCTTTTCACCCTGTGTCTGAAACCAGACCCCAGTCTGCTCTGATTGGTTTGCTGGCTGGCTCTGTTGTGATTGGTCAACCAATTAGAGATGTACCACCCCTTAGATTATTTGATATAATGAGTACTTTAACTTCAGTTTCTTTATGTACATTTTGATCGACATACTTTTTAAATGTTGCTTAAGAACATTTTTGAATGCAGGACTTTTACTATAATTGAGTATTCTACTTTGTGGTATTGCTTCTTTAAATAAAGTAAAGGGTCTAAGTACTTCTTCCACAACTGATGACCATACACTTCAAGGCCTAAAATAGCTCTGTGACTATTTTAAAAGCCTTAAAACTGACAACCTGTGGTACACATTTGTATTTTCTCCTGTCAGTAGCTGTTTGGGATGTTGAACCGGTCGATGTGTGGATAGAAGCACAGAGGAGATGTTTCTGTTTAGGTCTTATTAACTGGCATGTCTCTGTCCTGCAGACCGTGCATCCCTGCAGGCTGCCAGCTGTGTTGAGAAAATGCAGGAAATGATCCTGGACCTGCTGACCAGAGTGTGTGGGGCCCAGGCTGGAGCTGCGCGAGGAGGACCACAGCGGTTTGGCCGCCTGCTGAGCAGACTGACGGAGCTACGGACACTCCGTCACAACTACCTCCTCCTGACAAGACCGCAGCCAAGACAATGACTGAGAGGACATAGTGGAAATACTAAAACACCACTATCATCTCTGGGGAGTTTCATTTTGGAATTGAAGGACTAAATGGTGCCGTAAGAGCTGGGCAATTTTACAAAACCATTTAGGTTATTCCAAGGTTTTATTTACTCAGTCGACAAAAGTCCAGCTTTCATTGAATTGTTGAAAGCTTAAGATGGGACCGAGATGTTTGTGGACAGCTAATTTGTTGGGACAAAATATATTTTATAGGTCTTTTTATAACTGGTGTATTCAGCTTACATGTAATTGTTATTCGCTATGCTGTTGTTCAAATAAAATTCAAATGTTCGGAGTAAAACCTGGGGCTGAATGGATAATACTTTCACAAGACCTGTTGGCCCTTTCAAACACAATTAAAGGAAAGACTAACAAATGTATACTAAAGTATGTCAGAAAGTAGAGTATTTAAAAAATCAGAGTTATGTTAATGTGCAAAAAAGTAATAGAGTTTATGAAAAGTATGTCATTGTATATTACATCAGAAAAAGATAAATGAAATCACTGAGTATTAGAACTGACTTAGTATAGTGTCGAAAATATTGGAAAAAGTAGATTGCATATTGACTATCTTGAACATTTATGTTGAACATTTGGGAAGAAACAACATAGCAAACTATGGCCCAAATATCAGAAGAAGAAACACGGTATAGTATGTGGAAAAACAAACTACATAATATTGTAAGTCCAATATGTGAGAAAAACTACATCGTTTTTTTGTCTATAATGTGGAAAAAAGCGACTCAGTATAATATGATGCGAAAAGAAAGATCAGAAAAAAAAGTCATATTATGGTATGTTGAAAATATGAGAAATGACAGTCTGGAGTAGATATCAGAAAACACGACAAAAGTAGTCCTGACATTAAAAGTAAACTGTAACTTTGTAACTGTTGTAAGCAGCTAACCTGTTCTTTCAGTACAGTTTGAGATTTGTGTGAAACTTAAATGATTGAAATATCTTCCAAGTGATCATTATTTACAAATGAAAGCTGTCTGCTATTAAAAACAAATACACAAGACTGCAGTTAAGTATCCCAAAAGGTTTTAATAGAGCATCTATTTCCTGAATATGGAAATACTGTTTCAGACAACATATTTGGTGAGCAGGTAAAATATGCAGAATGGACTATAAGCTTATAAGGTGTATTTTTCCATTTGATAAAATGGGGCTCTTGATAATAAATAGAATCTTCTGGGGGGCGGGGGTCAGTGGCGAATGATGGCGGTTGGTCTTGATTAAAATCATCATTCACATCAAACCACACATGATCTAATCTGTTAAAATGTTGACTGCATTTCTTTTAAAAACCTCACTCTGTTTTAAATAAGATTTAATTCTCACCGTTCACCAATATAACTTTATTTCTATAATTCTGTCATAAATAAATTATTTCTCTCTGTATCAAAAAGAGAATTCAAATATAAAGAACAATGGCTCATCGTGTTGTATGCTCTCATGTACAAGCAGACACAGCACAATGAATTGACACTAAGATGAGCTAAGAACACTGCAGCACTTCAGGAATTATTTCATCTCCACAAATACAGTATACACAGCATCGCTTTGCCCCGTATGGGTTGATTGAAATACGCATTTTAAAAACAGCAACATTAAATTAAAAATCGGGCCTGGTAATACACATACATATGTACACAAAGTGTGCCTTAATAATATACAAGTGTCTTTGTAAAAGATTAAAATGTAAAAAGCTATTGTAGAAAAGATGGCAGTGATCCATTCATACGTCTTCTATAAATATGTCAAATCTCTTTTCCTGACAATTTGATTCCTTGGCAGTAGCATCATACAAAAAAGGGGGGGAATTCTTTTACATTTGATCCAAAACACATCTAGGTGGAGTAAGCAGATACCTCGATACACCCCTGAACAGGGGTCTAACGCTTACTGACGCAGCAACTTGGGACCTAAAGGGAACTTCATCCACTCCGACAGGAAGGCAAACACCACTGCTCTGTGTGTCACACACTAGTGGTTTGGTAAGGACAGTCCAGGACTCTGTGTGGCGGCCTCTTGAGATCGCAGTGTGAATACAAATCCAGCTCCAACAGGCCCACCTGCTGCTTTAAGACCAAAGGGGAAATGCATAGTGGCTGACTGTGGGTGCACACAGGGCTCTCCGTCGCCCTCTACAGGTAGTTGGAGGCCACAAAGCCGTGATTGTGGCTGACGCGGCTCTGGTGGATCATAGCGCGGTCGTACGCCACCTGGACAGACTTGCGGATGCTGGTCTTGCGGCCCTCCATTATCCGCAGCTTGTCCGCAGTGTCGTCCACACCCAAGGGTGTCACCTTGTCACGCTGGAGCCACTGCCTACAGTACCAGAGACACAGATTGATGCTGTCACTGCTTTGGACATCTTGCATGCCGAGCTTTACAATGTGTTTAATGTAAAGATGTACAGAAAACTAGGGTTCAACAGATATGAGTTATAAGCCCATACAGATATTCAATATTCTTAAAATAATAATAAAATGTAGGCCTCAAAAAAGTGAACTGAATACAATTATGAAGCTACTGAATAATTCATTCCTTTCTTCTTTGTATTAGACTGCATGAGCATATCATGTGAAATCAAATTAAATGACATCTAAGGAGCAGATAAGTCCCTGTTAAAATAAGTAACATTCCTTCACTGCAAAGACTAGTTATTATGTAGGGATACATATACATACACAGCCACAGAAAAAGAGACCACTCCAATTGTTCCTTAAATCCTTATCTCTGCATGTATGTCAGCCATTTCAGTGTGTGCTGAATTCCAACACAGAGAAAAATTGCCAGTAGTTTATAGAATACAACGAGAGAAAACTCAAAACATTTAACTTAAATGACGTACCTATAAAAAAGAAAACAAGAGAAACTGATAATGCTGAAGAGGTCTCTTAATTCTTTCCGGGGCTGTTTATGTATGTATATAAATATTGTTGAAATGATATGGAAACACACAGTTCATTTTTTTGACAGATCTAGAGCTAGGCTATCGGATGCAACTTAGACATTATGAGGTTGCCTAATTAACACCCCAGGTTTAGAACCACCTCCTTCATTATTTCACATTGATGGTAAATGACAGTGACAGGCCAATCTCCAATATCCAATATCTAAAATATGTAACCCTACATGTACATACAATTAATAAAGAGCAGGAGCAGCCTGGCTAGCAGACTGTCATCGTGGCATGAGGCGCACTGCTTGTGTGTGTGACCCTTACCATGTCCGCTTGTTGTCGAAGAAGAGCACCAGGTAGAGTCTCTCGTTGGTCTCCTCCTGCCTCTGCTCGCCCAGACAGAGGACTTCTTTGGGTGGGACAGGGATGGGAACCCCGTTGTGCAGCATGCCCTCCTCTGGCATCTCCGGGTCGATGATCTGGAACCGACACATCGTCAGTGTCACAGGAACTTTAGGTCTGTTTTTAGCACTGCACTCTCACAGCTGTTCTCCTGTAGTTTCTACCTTTGTTTAAACCACAGCCATGTCTCAAAATGTGCTATTAAAAAGGTGCATACAGTATTTAAGAGCTGGACTTAATAGTGATATTAAGTAGAGCAGTAAGTCAAAAAAGTCATAGTTAACATGCCATAAATTAAGTCATATTATATGTGAAAGAAAAGGTCAACGTTAATGCCTGCGATTCATCTTGAAATCTTTTTAACGCATATAAATCACAATACCAATATCCCCATCCTCGTCCTGTAATTCCAGAGTGGATTATTCCATGAATTGCATGGAAGTGAAAAGGCAAAGAAGCAAAGGAACTCCCTCAGGCTACATCTTTTGCACCGACTGGAGACCACTGAACATTTGTGACAAAAAGTCAAACTATAGTAAAAACACCCTAGTAGTGTATCACAAGACGTTATTAAAAAAACTAATAGTCTTGGGCCGCCTGGTATTGGTAGAGATGGCGGACTATGTACCGAGTTCCGAAATCTGGCTCGGGACCATTTGCCACCTGACTGTTTCAATTCTGTCTCTCTAATAAAAGGCACAGGTTGCCCCAATTTTTTTTAAGTAATAGGTTTACACGATTAAAAGTCATAGTAGTATAAGGATTTACCAGAGCAGGATAGGAGGGGTATCCCCGGCACTTGGCCCACACCAGATCCAGAGGCTCCAGCTCCGTCCCGTCATCAGACACATGGCTGCTGTTGCCTGCAGCAGCAAAATATATCTATTAAAACATTTACAGGACATTCACACACATCATTTCTTTTGAGGGAGTTTGGTTTCACTGTTTTGTTGGGACAAGAGGATGACATACAATGTGATACAGCAGGGGAAAACATACCAGTGTAATCTATGTCTCCATTGACTATGTCCAGGAAGGGGACTTTGGAAAGAGCTGGTTTCCCGAGGCTTCGTTTGGGTGGGGAGCAGCTGGAACACAGCGCATCGATTTGTTATTGAATTTTAAATCATTACCATCCCCACAACAGCCCCTGACAGTAGATGTGCCATGTCTTACATTTCTTTGAGCAGGACTGGACAAGGGCTGTACTCAGAGTCGGACCCGCCGTCTTTGTGCTTGTTGAAGCCGTTTGTTAGTCCTGAAAGCAAACGGGAGAAATCTCAGAAAACCAGGAGAAAAAGACTAGACAGTATAGGACACATCTCAGCACAGGAATTAAAATTCTAATCTCAGAAGCAATGAAAAAATAACTCTGCATTAGAAGAAGAAGAATATACCCTTAATCGTCCCACAGAGGGAAATGTACATTTTGCATTTGACCCTTCCTAGTGTTGAGAGCAGTGGGCTGCCATATGTACGGCGCCCGGGGAGCAGTGTAGGGAGCGGTGCCTTGCTCAGTGACACCTGGGTAGCACTTGGTCTTTCCGGGACTTGAACCGGTGACCTTCCAGTTCCCAAGCCAAGTCCAAAACACAGATAATAGGGGGCTGAGTGGTCGGTGTAAGGGTAGAGGGAATTTTTGTTCGGTTTATTGGTAGATTTAAATGAACCAAACAAGTTCCTGTTCTGTGATTAGGTTACAAGAGGATGCTAACCTGATGTGATGAACAGAACATTTAAATAAACGTTACAGACGGCTTCTTTATCTTCTGCAAAGAGGGACAACAAGCCTGTTTGTAGCTATATTTAGCTTTACTGGGAGGGGAAACTGTAGAAAAGGTAACATGCATATCATTCATTACTTCACTTTTATTTGCTGTTTGATGACACATGCTAACTGTCAGCAAACAATAAATATCAGAGATCCTAAAACAGCGATGTTAAACTAATGTCACAAACAGTGAAGCCTCTCACCCCGCTCCAGTGTATGGTTTGGAGTCTTCTCCAGCTCACTGTCTGAGCCTATGTTACGACTGGGGGTCCGTTGTTCATTGAGGGTGGGGGGTCCGGGGCTTTTCTGTGGGGTCTTGGATGGAGTGGACAAAGGTGTGGAGGCCGGTGTACTGGCTGTGGAGTTGGGCGCTGTAGGGGCGTTGCTCGCACTGTCGTCCTGCGGCCCCTTCCCGTTCAGCAAAGGATTGTCTCTCTCTCTGAACAGCTTCGCTCCATTTTTGGCCTTCTTGAACAATATCGAGGTTCGTCGCCCAACTCCTGCAGTGGTGGGCCGTGGGGGGGAGCTGAGCTCAGGCAGGCCGTTGACCACCGCTTGTCCTTCGCTGTGCAAAATGGGTGGGGGCGACGTCGACCGCTCCTGTGCTTTAGTGCAATTCATGTTGACTGCGGTGCCTTCTGATGGCTCGAATTCCATCTTGAGACGTTTGCAGGCCCAGTTGGAGGACTGGTGCTCCCCTGTGATTGGCCGCAGGGTAGGAGGCTCCAGAGGTGCGTCCCTGTGGCGTGGAGGCGGAGCCGGCCCTGTTGGTTCCAGTTTCGGGGGAGAAGCGGATTTGACGTCTTCTGGAAGATAAGGAATGAAACAAGTCAGTTTGATTTCACTCAGGGTTTATTTCAGATGAATGTCCATTTAGTATGTAGTGTGATGTGGGGGTGTAGTCTGCACACTGGAAAATGATGTCACTTCAGAATGGGTTACACTTTCATTCTAACAGTCCAACCAGAGCCCAAAGGGAGTTGGGCGTTCTGTAGATATGGACAAGCTTATCAACACGAGTGAATATTAACTTTGCTCTCACAACTGAACACCAGCGACATGGTGACATGGCAGTATCTAATGACTCGACTGACACAAATCACAGGTGACTGCCCACCTCCTCTACAGCAGCAGAGACTCTCTGACTGGAGCAGTCTGTAGTCAGAAGTGGGATGACATGGCATGACTGTACGTGGCCAATGGAGAGTTGTGAGTCCATGAGAGTGATGTATAGAAGGTGCAGACATAGAGTGCACTGGGAGAGAGGAGTTGTGAGGCAGCCATGGCTAACGAGACTCTGTGGGCCCCTACTTACTAGACTGGAGACAGTGGGGTGGTTGGGGTTGGTGCGTGGGGGGGACCCTGGCTCAATTACCTGAGGACAATGTTCTGTTAGCTCATGTTTACAACTGGTCTCATTTAAAAAAGAAGAGGCTTTTTAAAGGTTCATGCATTGGCAATTTTCATACTGTTGAAGTGCTTTTCATCACCCACCTTTGTCCGAGGACGAAAGGCCGTTGTCTGCTTTGGCACCTTTGTTATCATCTTCCTCCTCATCCTCATCGTCCTCGTCCTCTTCCTTCAGATGACCATTGTGGAGGCTGTGGCGGGAGGGCTGGCCCTGCCTGTGGCGGATGTTGTTGATCTCCCGACGAAGCAGTCGGATGCGTCGGGATCGGGCGCCGCTGCATCGCATGGAGGAGACAAAGTCCATCTTTTCTAACAGCTCCTTCAGCTGCTCTTCGACGGTCATGTGAAGCCGGTTGTCTGGATCCAACACACTGTCAACTGGACACAACGGGAAGGATTTAGCCACCAGGGAAGCTAGGGTGTATTTTCCACGAAGGAACAACAAACATGAGTTTAACATTGATCGTGCCAAAGAGCAAACAAGATATTCTACTCTTATAAACAGACTCACTAAATGCACTTCTTTTCAGTGCTGGTTAAACCTTGCAACACTTGTAGTACAACATGGTGATATCATGATTATACATGTTTTAATAATTACACAGATCCCCAACTGAGTCTGTGTAAAACAGTTCTTAGGAAAGACCCAGTACATGTACCACATCCTGCAATCTTTTCAAATCTAGTACCTGTCTGAGACATTCAAAGAAGAACACTTTATACTTCACTCAATACCTAACATTCTTAAATCTCACTAGAGAAGCTAAATGTAAAATCAATCATGCAAAAGGTGCCATATACTGTTGGCTTCACCTTTCGTCCATCATCCCCATTTAAGCAGGAAGCAGGGGCGCCAACCTTCATGTTACCTGCAGGAACAGACCACTCACTACCCCTAACTCCTACCACTTGAAACTGAAGCACACACGTGTAGTATGTTTTAAAAGATTCCCATTCGGTGGTAAACAGCTCAGCAATTTTTCAGAAAGAAATGCATCCATAGAACGTAATCATTTCGAGGAGGGGCATTTGGTTCACTGCTAACACATGAAATGAAAAAGGGTACTGCCAATCACAACTACTTTCACAATGAAGAAAAAGCACATTGTATCATATCATATCTGGAACTGAATCCCAAGCTGAATTGCTCTCCAATCCCATTGAATCAACTTTGAGTGGCAGTGTTTTGATGCATTCATTTTGAACTGAATACGTTTCTTAATTACGCTGAACCAGACTTTGCATCTCTTTATGCATCAAGTCATGTGAGGCATATATACAGACCCGTATCTAAAGGACAAACCATTTTTACATGTGTATATCCAGCACTGTGACTCACCATCCTCCCAGGTGCAGCTGTAAAAGTCTCGTTTCTGCGGCGACTCTAGGAGGTGCATGCCGGTGTTCAGGTCCAGGCCGGTGTTGGTGGATTGGCGTTGGGCGTGGCGCAGTATGGCTCCCCCTAAGTCTCGAAGACGGAGCGCTACCCGGTGGAAAACGGTGTCCTTCCCGTTGTACAGGAGGCAGTTGGACACCATTAAGTTGAAGTCGGTCTCCAGGTCAGCAACTGAGCGGTAGGCATGACTCTCAAGCTTCGAGCGCATGGTGGTAAAGTCCATGGGCTGGCTGATGAACTCTGGGTAGTCTGGGACCTGAGGGAAGACATAACTCCAGTGACTGAGGAGGATGGGCATGTATTGGTAGAAAAAAAATGGCCTACTCCTGAAAATATCACATCATTTACAGTGGCAGTGCTTTGACAGCTTTGATGGGCAAGAAACTCACAGAGTCAAATGGTCAATCAGTATAAAAGATAAAGAACTACATTATAAAATATCTGGTTCTGGTTAAGAAGATTGAAAAAGTGGAAAAAGGTAGATGCCTTTTTAAAAGGAATCATTTCATTACCATGCTTGAAATTATTCATTTTCACCTCTAATGGAAGACAGGAAACTATGCTGTTGAGATAACTGATTTCCAATGTGCGGCTAGAATCTGTTCACTTTAAATATCTGGGTTGAATCTGGGTGAATACAGCTACTATGATGAAGTGTTTTCTTCTATATTGCAGGAATGAAGCTGTGATTAACACAGGGTTAAGAACCTAAACCTATATTGTCTTTACATTATATAGGATATTGAGAAGTTTGTCTGATAAGTAAGACTGAGCATGTCTTGCATACGTCTGTTCTTTGACTATTGGTGATGAAGCAGGTAGATGTCTGACCTCTTTGATGTTCACTGGCTCTGCAAAGATCTGGGCTGTATCCTTCTCCTGTAGTTGGTCCAGAGTGGACCGCAGCAGCACCAACATTGGTGTCAACTGCATCTGAAGAGCTTCCTGGTGGACTTTGACCTGCAGTTGTCAGGGGATATGCATGCGACGTCACCATATTTGGAAGTTAAAACGAGTTTTGTATAGAATGCTAAAAGGGAAGGGACGCAGTGAGGGGAGAGACTTGTGAAAGATGTCCAAAGCAGATCAGAATATCAAGTTATGTTTTCATCTGTTCACATTTCAACATCCAAAGACCACTGGAGATCCAGTCTATCAGCTGGTCAATTGATGGCTTTATGTAAAATATACTTGTTTCCTCATGCTTGTAAATAGGTAACAGATAAATTAACAAGCATAAAAATGAAACACAGTCAGTTGCGTTGCCTGTGAGCGGGTGATATTCATACGTTACCTGTTCTCGTTTAAGTTTCTCCCTCTTGCGGATGAGCTCCACCAACAGCCTGGCTTTTTCCAGATCATGCCGCAGCTTCTGCCAGTACCTCAGTGCTTCTCTTGCAGCAGAAACCTTCTCATCCACCTCGGGCTACAAAGTAAATAAATGACATTTATTATTTTCAGCTCTGTTGTATAGTGACTTTATCTGAGATGTAACTAAAGGCATTCAATGCTTTTACAAACAGTTTGGTAGGACCATGGCTAAAACTGAGCAGCAACACAAATCACCAATAATGGTTGTTATCATTGAAGTACAAACAATGTCCCAGAGTGTACACCAGAGTGCTACCCTGACCTGTTCAGTAGTCCTTTGGGATTGGACGCTAGTGTGCATACACCGAATCAGCGGCACACCGTTCCTTGACTGGCGTTTCAGTAGCCAGTAGTTGTGCAGCCTATGCATGAACTGGTTTTTCCTCTGAAAGAGAATTCCTTTGCAGATGATGTTCAGCCTGTACAAAAGAGACAGATGCAAGGGGTCTTACATTCAAAATGACAGACATCACATTAGGGCTGAACGATTAATTGCATTTGCGATAATATCGCAATATGACAAAACGAGATTTTCCAACCGCAAAGGCTGCGATTTGACTGGTCACGTGACTTGCGAGCGAGCCGGGCGGAGCCGAGCAGGCAGGGAAAGAAGTCAACGCTGCGCTTGAACCTGTTGCACAATGGCCTCAGGCTCGTCAGAAGAGTGCACGGCTGGAAGTTTGGTACCAAAGAGGGGCGGCACGTCAGTTGTGTGGAATTATTTTGGCTTTAAAAAGGAAGATGCTGCGCAACGTCAGGTATTGTGCAGAACGTGCCTCGCTACTGTTGCTACCTCACGAGGTTCACAATTGTTTTATTGCTTGTGTTTGTTGAAAAATACATGAGAAAAAGGACCTTGAAAAAATAATCGCATATTAAATCGGAATTGCAATATTGAGGGAAAAAAATCGCATTCAGATATTTCCAAAATCGTTCAGCCCTACATCACATCACGCATCTCCACTAAATGTATTTGTGTGTTGACCAACAGACAACACTGAATAAAATAAAATAAAATAAAATCTAACCTGGTTGTGGGTATCTGAGGCACTGTTGCTTGTGGTGATGCACTTTGTTGCGCTATTGCCTCTGTGCCCTTCTTCCCTTTCTTTTTTTCACTCTTGGCACCATCTTCAGACTTCCTGCCTTTTTTCGGTGTAACAGGGCCATCTGTGTAGGCACTCCGTCCTCTACTGGCCCTCCCCCTGCTGCCCACCTACTCTTCCTTCACTCTCCTCATCTGAGACGGCCTCTTGTCCTGGAGGTGAATGGGCCTCACAGAACGCAGTTTTCTTAACAGAAAACGTTGTCCCGTGAACGTTTGTCTCTCGCACAGGATCAATCTTCATAAACAGGCCAGCACGCTGAGCACATGTGACGTGAAACGCTGTGTAACAGTTGGCTTTGTGGCACTGAATTGATGCGCCGCGGCCCTTCTGTTTGCACAGGTAGCAGGTCAGTTTCCAGCGTGCTGGGGGTATGTTACTAACCCCTTCTATTGGTTCTAGAAAAACTGTGTTGGCAAAGCACACTTCAGGGATCCAGATGGCACAGACCACGTGAGCCCAGCGGCCATCGCTTGTTTGCTTGAATGCACCACCACGGTTCGGACATAAAACACAGTCAACAGGTTTCTGAGGGGACTGGAGGCAGCAGCGGCAAAGCCACTGGCCCTCGGGGATGTAGGGAACACCATAACACTCCTGGTGCACAGCCAGGTTGCAGGAGTCACAGAAGAGGATGACATTGCTGTTGAGGCACTCATCATCCAGGCACACGCAGCAGAAGGCATCGTCGTCAATAGCACTCTGGGAGGGCGCCCGGCTGCGGGCTTCCCGGTAGGCCTCCTCCTCTAGTCGGTCAACAAGCAGCTCAAATGTGTCCGGTGTGACAGCCGAGTGTCCTGCGGACGACCGGCCGGCATTGACCATTTCCAGCCATGCGCTGTCCTCTTCGTCCATGTCATATTCTGCCTCAGCTTCCAGATCCTCCGCTAAGCGTTCAATGTAGCGATAATATGCAGCAGGTAGAGGTGGTGCCTCCACAGGTTTGAAGGTTTCTAGCACATGAAACTTAGGTTCAGGGAGAGTCATGTGCTGATGCTGTGATGCATTTAACTTTTCAGGTGTTTGCGGATGAGAATTAGTACAGTGGTTTTTGGAAGGTGGTGGCGTTTTGACAGGACATTTGGAGTCTTTCCTGCGTCCTCGGGGTGTGGCAGGTTTGCGGACACTGCTGGTGGGAGATGATGACTGTTCACTGTTCTCCTTGTTGCTGTTGCACTCACTTATGTCCTGAGCCATCATCTCATCATCAGTAATAACCTCAAGAGGCTCCAGAATAGAAATGCGGTGAAGCCTTCCATCTAGTTCCACCTCTACTACCTTCTGGGCCTGGGAGTAAGACAGGGTTTCTCTGCTTGGAGACGCCTTAAGGCTGTAAGGGGATGGAGATCGCTGGCGGGCACCCCCACGCCCGCCAACTGTTCCATTGGACTTCCTGACATCAGCTCCACCTCCTGCGGCCACCTGGCCTTTTCGACGTGGCTTCCTCATAGGCCACCAATCAGAATTGACCTCCTGTTGGTTTAAAAGCAAAAATAATAATATGAGAAAATGGTATTGTCAGTCCGGTAATAATGATAATAATAATGATAATAATAATGATAATAATAATAATAGACAAAACATTTTCTGAACAACAGTTAGCATTGGATGGTGACCATAGATTATTTTGTCATAATTATTGTGTAGCAAACCGTTATTCTGATCTAGTTAAATTTATTCAACAGCTTTATTCCCCCTTGTGATCCTAATATATTTACAGATATAAGCAATATCAGATAACAATGCTAAAATAACGGTATGAAACTGAAATCTCAACAGCCTTCACGTGCTTTGGCCTTCTTGACATATTAAGTCATTCAAAACATCCCTGTCATGGCTTGAATTTTGCTGCACATTGTTATTATGCAGGGCTAGTGTAAACATTCCTTCACACACCACAACTCACAGAACCCTTTACTCACTCAATCCAATTTGCTACAGGCATAGATCGATACATTGACACTTAAACATTGCCAAACGAAACTGACAATAAACACAAGGCAAGTAAAACATATTAAATGTAGATCATTCTTGACTTATCTCATAAAATGTTAGCAACTACTATCAGGGCTAGCCACAATGCAATAGGCGCATCCAATCAGCTTAAAGGAAGAATTGACTGATCCGCGTCTGAGCCAATCATCTTTAAGAATACTGCGGTCTCAACAGATCAGTGTCGTTATTTCGAGAGTAAAATGTCAGCCATATTTACAGTTTAAAACACTTTAAAAAGCACTTCTTTAGATGAATTTAAACTACATATATGGAATGACGAAGCAGTGCTTAATATTGTCAAATCGGAATGAAAAAGGAACAGAATTGTGACATTATTTCCGTACGTTACTCTGAGAAAAAAAGTGCAGAGAAGTAGTTAACAGATATCAGCTAGCTAACCTGCTAACTTTAAAATATTGGCATAACTAAAATTATCTGCGTCGTTATAGGCTGCCATAGTCAAGGCGCAAAACAACTTGTTGCTAGGTTAAAAGGGGATTAACCGTTTTAAACGACTCTATCATAAATAAACAGCGCGTAGCAAACTTAAATCATCTTACCTATTATGGCAACTGACTGACACAGGTAGCTCGACAGCCAGCGGTATGAAGCCGCTTCTACAGTAATGGTTGACCAGCCAGCCGCCTTACTTGCTGTACTCGCGAAGCTACTAGCTACCGTTAGCCAGCTACAGTTTACTGGCAGCGCCGGTGAATATAGCTATTTTATACCGCCTCCGTTTCTTAACACTACGGCGTTTGGCAGTCAAGTAGTCAATCCATAATGCTTAGCGAGAACACCAGTGGTACATTTGCATTAATAACCTGAGTAACAGCGTTTTGTCGACCTAATTTTGTGAGAAGGAGTGATTGTAGCCCCCTTCGGCTAGCTGGCTCGCTATTTGGGATCCTGAGTATGTACTAAACCGACATTATCCAGAATAATAACATAAGACTTCCGGGTACATGTTTCAAAATAAAGTCCTTATTGTTTGATTAAGTGTTTGAATGTTTCACGATTAGAAAAACTCAAAACAAAATAACATTTAATTGCACTTATTTGTTTCCTCCCTTCAGCATATATTTACCCCAGTATATTATTGGAATACAGTCCAAATAAAGTGCTGTGGCTAACGAAACATTTATTGAAATGTGGCAGAAGATGGAAGGGCAGTATGACAGTAGGCAACATGGACATTCAGGGTCTGCGTAATGCAGAAATACTTCCCATACTTATTATTATATAGATGTGGTTGTTGTAATGTACTTTAATTCACTCGTGTAATTCACCCATATTACATTTTTTCTCGTATTTCTTTTTCTTTTTCAATGTCTAATGTAAATCACTTTAAAATAAAGTTGAACTTGTTAAGGTCTTATTAATGAAATAGCTGCTAAAAATGAGTTCTAATCATATTTACATCATGATCTCACATTTTATTTTGATGGCTAAAAGGCTTACTTCCGCATTAATGTTAGCCTGTGGGCTGGGTCTAACTTCATAACAGCAGTTTGCTAAGAGTTTAGCCCGCCCCTTTGACATCACCACTGATTCACCAGGCCATGATTTTCGCGCGCAAGCTACTCAACAGTGCCAATGACAGATCACAGTCTTTATTGGTCTTAGTACAGCTTTCTGTATTCTAAATGTGTAACCCTTACTCTAATGAATGACATCTGTGAATATTATTAAGCAGCCTTTTTAATGTAACAGCCCAGTCATTACATTTTTAAAAGCTTAGGGTTTGGTGTACAATTCAAGAAGTTATAATAGAACATATCCAGCAGAGACATGAATACACAACTTGTTGTTCTCAATATCATGCACCTTATTGGCCACCAATTCCAGCTAACATTGGACACATTCCTGAAATTCAAGCAGTAGGCTAACTGCTCATATTGTGGGTTCTTCGCTCGTTAGGAGTTTCAGTTTTCAGGCCATTTATGGGCGAGACCCAGACCTTTCCCTCAATGATAATTTAATAAAGAAATGATAACAATGCTGTTTCCACCTCAAGAACAAAAATATTTACATATATTTTTTTATTGTTTTTTTGGAAAACAACATTACAGTAAATCTTACAGTAAACCCTGTGATATTTGGTCACAATACATTTGCAAGGCAACTCACTGATAGGGATTGTGTAACATGAAAGGAAATCCACACTTACGAAACAATTGCACAAACATAAAAAGTTGTGAGTTTTAATAAAATCCCTCCTCTGAACACTGATTCAAAATCAAAATCTTAAATCTAACCGAGTGAATTCATGGCTGCAATATGCAAGGGCACCATTGGCTGTATGCTTTGTAGGTTTGACATCAGTAGTTACAGGACATTCGTTAGGTCATGGAGACATAGTCAGGGTATTTTTCCTCTTGGAGTCCCGTCGTGGGAACGGCACAAAGCTTCTCACCTCTTTGAAGCACAACCCTGTGGGCACAGAGGGAAAACATTAATTTTCGTTATGTTAAGCATGTCCCCAATAAAACAGAAAGCCATTATAAGGCATATTCATTCTTAACATTAATTATTAATTAAGGGATACAGGGATATATTTGATTAAGTTTGAAGTATGTAGTTTGTAATAATGGCAGTCGGCTCGGCACATCCCGAAATTGGAGAAGTGGAAACTAATTACTGTTGTGAATTGGGCAGCAGCAAAACAGATTTTATTCCCATAATTTTTTTAACATTTTCAATATTTTTACAGCTTTCTCATGACGTTCTGACTGTAATTGTACCTTGCCGAAAACAGATGTTGCTGGTCCATTGCTTACCTGTTGGTTTGTTTTTGTGATTGCGCAAATGTGATGTTTTAAAGGGTTCATTCGTATTCCTTAAAGTCACACAGTAACACCAACATAGGAATTGATTCAAGCCGGCAATACAAGAGCAACGCCTGTGTTCTGCATAGTAAAATGACTATTTTTGTACGTAGAGTCTGGTGGCTTAGAAGAAAGCATAGTGTACGGCTTTAGTTTCCCATCGCAAAGGGCTGTCTGATGGCAAATAAAGCCGTGAAAATCTGATACTGATCTCAAACTGATACTCTTGTTTCACAAACTAGGGGCCTACCGCCATCTGCTGTTGTATAATAAGTATACAACCCCACAACCAATCCAAACTATTACAGTTTTTTACAACTAACACACTAAAATGACATGCATAGCACAATTATTTAAACTGACACACAGAGAGCAAAACCTCTTCTTAAGTCTCCAAAACTCTAAACACATTTTCTGCTTTACACACATTTTGCAATCCAAAATGGCTCTTTTTAAATGCACTGAACACGGTTCTCTGCATAAGACACAACAATCTGACATACAGTCACATGTTTGCCATATCAAAACACTGCCATTCAAAATAACACTTCATGAGCTAATTGGCGAAAATATGTGCCACCTGGCCAAACACCTCAATGCTTAATTGTTAGCACTTCAATCAGGAAGTAAGCACTATAAAAGCACCACAGGTGAGCATCTTTTTTTTACAACAACAATGGAAAACGTTGCAGAGAGAGGAAGAGGAAGGGTGAGAATGAGAGGAGGAGGAAGAGTGAGAGGTAGGGGTAGAGCTGGGAGAGGAGTTCATGGCCAAAGACAACAACTTTCAAATGAAATCAGAGCAACCTGAGTTGATCATGTCATCAACCATGGGCTGACAATGCGAGAGGCTGGACAGAGTGCAGCCTAACTTGAGCAGTTTTACAGTCGCCTCTGTCATCCGGACATTTAGACTGGAGCACAGGTATGTAACCAAATGTATTTCACTCTTTGTAGTACACGCCATTTCATAGTGTATCAGTTGGGTGACACCTGTTTACTTCATGAATGGCTGATGTCATACACTTACTGTACACGTTTCCTGTATCATTTACTCTACTGTGGGGGAAATATCTTTAGGCTGCATTGCCCTATGTTTTTGTTTTTTTGTTTTTCTAAAGGACTGAGAGACGCAACTATGGTGGAGGAAGGGGCCTAATGTTCACCGGGTACAGGAAGCTGCCATTGTAAACTTGGTTTTGGAAAGTAATGAAATCAGATTACTGTAAGAACATACATGCAACATTGTTTCCCAGTGTACTGATAACACCATATTGACAGATTTTTGTTTCTAGGGAGTTCTGGAAATGGATGCTCTTGCAATCCCGCATGAGTTCATCTTTGTAGATGAGGCTGGGTTCAACTTAGCAAAGACCAGAAGAAGGGGAAGGAACGTCATTGGCCACAGAGCCATTATAGATGTTCCTGGCCAACGTAGTGGGAACATCACAATGTGCACTGCATCTCCCATACGCATGGTGTCCTCCACCGTCATGCCAACCTTGGACCATACAACACAGCCCATTGTCTCACATTTCTGGACAGACTCCACAATATTCTCATACCACCAGAGCGTATGAATGATGCAGAGCCTCGAAGAAACAGGTATGTTATAGTATGGGACAACGTGAGCTTTCATCGTGCAGCCCCAGTCCAAACCTGGTTTGTTGAAGAGTTCTTTTCAGCATGGCGGTGGAAGGTTTACGACCGGCAGCCCTTTGTGCGCATGCCTCTTTTGCAGGCTATGGAGGAGTCATGTGATGAAATTGATGTGGGTGCGATTCAGGGATGGATAAGGCACTCAAGGCGCTTCTTCCCTCGATGTCTGGCAAGGGAAGATATTGCCTGTGATGTGGACGAGGCATTGTGGCCAGATCCAGCTATGCGGCAAGATGCTGCGTAATTACAGTATTTTTCTCGCCTCTTTTTTTCATATATTTTTTTTCGGCACATTTTTTCTGTAATTTTCTTTTTCAGTTTACTGTTTTTTGTTAGCATATTTTTGTTCACTCCAATGTATCTGCTGTACATATTTTGCATTTACTTTTTTGGTGAAAAATAAAAAATAACAGCAGCATGTGTGTATCTGCAAATATGTCTGTACATGTGAACAATCTGAAGAATTTTCAACAATTTGAACTATTTTAGTATTATGGCAAAGCTTACTAAAGAGGTTAGTGCTTTACATTTTGCCCAACAGTGTGTAGTTGGTGAGACAAAAATCTGGTAATATGAATGAAGTGTGTGCCGTTTGGTGCAAAAGTTTGATTTTCATAATGGTATATGTAGTTTTGGTTGCAGTGCTTCATTTTGCAGCATATATGAGGTATTTTGCAGTTTGGGTGTGTGGTTGTGTGAATTGTGTTAAGTATTTTGATAAACCAGGATGGTTTCCAAAATTGTGTTTAAGCAATTGTAAAAAAACTGTAACAGAAGCCCTGCAACAGGAGGTTGTTGTAGTTGGAGTAGATGATTTAATATGGCTGAAAGTAGTGTACTATATATATTTACACTAAACACATCTGCACATTGACTATATTATCATAGCATCTTTTAATATTGTTTGCATATTATTTTTGGCTTACGTTTCCACTCATCCAAGGACAATGTGGCATTGTCATGGCTGTCATCGTATGGCGTAGGTAAAGGTAAGTCGTCTGGGTCTCTTAGGCTGTCGAAATATGGGTGCTCCAGAGCTAGCTCTGCTGTGGGTCTCTCGTCTCCGTCCAGAACCAGCATCTTCTCCAGCAGGTCGATACCTGCCAACAGTAAAGGGGCACAAAATATTGCCACAACTTCCTCAAACATTAACGCAGAAAAGTGTAACTGAGTGTTTTTTACTGACAAACGGCAGATTGCTGCAAGCTTTTACAGAGAATATAACATTATGCATACAAGTCCAAAGTACCTTTTGTTCAGTGCCCTTATATTGTAACAGTTTAAGCTGTTTCAAAAAAGAATACATTCTGCTAACCCTAGCATAGTCAAACCTACATATTCAAAACTATAAAAAAAACATTGGCATTCCTTTAAATGATATTCAACAACTATAGTTGCTCTTGCAGTGTGTTAAAAGGGTGAACACACTGTTTGTGGGCCAGTGAAGCTTAAGATAAAGGCTGTGGCTGAACTTACCCTTTGCACTGGCTCTGGGGAACAACGTTGAGAAGTCTTTTCTGGGATAGCGAGGAAGGGCCTTGATATAGGTTTTGGCCTGTTTAAAAAAAAATATATATATATATATTTAAAAATAAGCATCAAAAGCACATTTTGACCTCATTATAATGCAAATCAAAGTACCAGCTCAGTCTTTATTGGTTTCATTATGCAGACATTTCATATTTTATATTAGTTATGGACTACAATTATTCAGACCACATGCTTTTCAACTGATCAGAAACTGTGACCAAGGGAATCAATAAACTGTTTTATATTTTCCAAAAAGCTATTAGCTGTAGTGTGAAGGCGATATCGTTGATATTGTACAATTCAATGTCTCATTCCATCATTAAATTTACTTTGGTGACGTTTAACTGTTTTGTATATTAGGGTACTGACTACTTCTGTCGAGGTAAGCCACATATTTTTAGATGAGTGCATGATTATGCATCCATACATAATCATTAAATGAAGTCTTTATTTCTGTTTTAAACAAATTGCTGAGTAGATGAAGTTTTCCGATTGAGACACATGTTTAAGCAGTTACTTGCGGTACACCATGGATTAAAATAAATATTTTGATGATTCATTTCCACATCTTGAAATAACTTTATGTTCCATAACCCCTTGCTGCCACCCTCAGGACAAACCTCAAAGTTGTACTCCCACTACAGGTAAAGCAAAACAAATGGCCAAATATCAACAGGTTGTTTTTTTCTTAATCAAAAATTACATATATATACATTTGTTGACATAGAAATAAGTTAGTTTGTCCTACCTCTGGACTGTCCAGCTTCTGTATGAACTCAGATCCAGGAACTCCAGTTACTTTCATGATCTGAGTCAGCTGGTCCATGTCTGGGTTAAAATCAAGGATTTTTTAACCAGGTAATCAATCACAAGCATCCATTCAGTAGCTGTACAAAGTAGGATTTTCATGGAGGTCTATAAAACAGAATAATAAAATAAATTGAAAGCCACAAGTGACAGCTTTAAGATGCTATACATCAGTAAAGTGCAAAAAAGAACATCGAAAGAAAGAATACAATTTGCAGAAAAAGTTTGTAAAGCTGAGGAAAGGGGTTTTGCTGAATGTAATATACTATGATTTGTGTTCCCTTCGGCACCTTATTTATAGTTCCCATCATCAAATAAAACTGTCACTCTTTATTAATGTGGCTACAATCACCTTTAATATTAAAATGATTTATTGAAGTGATATTAAACCTGGATGGCTTGTCATTCGGGAATCATACAGTACATTCAAATTACACAGGCTTTGAAGGCTTTAAGTCCAGTAAATGGACAACGCTGGTGAAAGGATACAATCTCTCCCTTTGAAAAGGGTTTTTCCATTGATCATTTCTGCCATGATGCAGCCCACAGACCAAATGTCCACTAGAATAAAAAAGAAGAATGTGAGTAAGCACCCGGGCAGAATACTCATCAACACAAGTGTAAATTGTTTAGGTGTGAGTTGCAGTCTGTTGGAGGTATGTGCTGTAAAGATGTCTGCCTGATTTTTCTCCAATATATTGATGCACACTTCCTTCTGAGGGGTGATACGATAGGCGAGTGTAGTGTGGTAGAAGGTAAGTAGTTCCTACATGAGATTGCCCACAACATACATTGCCTTTAGATTATTTTGAGTAACTGGGTCATGATTTCTGGAAAAAGAAAAAGCCTGCTGTTGAGTTTTTAAATCTCAATCAAATGCAATCTAGTTCTTTTACATTTAAGAGCAGGCAGATACTTCTACAGCAGATACATTACTCTTCAACTCCCACCCAGCATTCTATAGAAAAGTAGAACGACAGGTCGAATTAGAAAATGATTTTAGACCAAACTCCACCTTTACAAGTGGAATACAAATGAGGAAGATGCCATTTATATGTGAGAGCAAAGTTCCTATTCACCATAGTGCAGAATCTATTGTGCTGTTTATATTAGGGAATATTTGGTGAGTAATACAATTCTACTCAGGGTGTCAAAATGCCAGAGTTGCTTGATGTGCTACTTCCCAATCTGCGGGAGCTGTTTACAAAATGAAATCCCCCTATCTCATAAAGACACATAAATCCTGAGAAAGTCAGTTTGATTGAGCTGACAGCTCTGTCATGGAGTTTCAGCACTATCAGGCTGCTGTCAGATCCATCTCTGTCAACCGCTAACAGATTAAGGGTAAAAAAAGATTTATAGTCAAAATGACACTGATGCAACTTCAATGACAGGATTATAGAAGCTGCTGACCCACAGCGTACCATACAAGCCAGCCATTGCTTAAAGAAAGATATCCCTGTAACCAGAGTTGGCATGTTGGCCTACGACAAACAGAAAACAGTTACGGCACTGAACAGGCCAACTCAATACTGAGCCGACAGAAAGGAGGTAAGAATGAATAACAGCTACGATTGTCTTGCCAGTCTGGGTGTAGTGCATCCAGTTCAGAATGACCTCAGGCGCCCGGTACCAACGGGTCACTACGTAGCCAGTCATCTCAGCGTCAGTACTGCGTGCCAGCCCAAAGTCCAGGATCTGCACGGTAAGCATAAATACAGATCACAATCTGGAACAGGAACATAGTATAAACACAAAAGATATCAGTAAAATTCATTGTTTGAAAAGGTGTTTAATGTGTGCATGCATGTCCAAATCAGTGGACGCTTCATACGTACTCACTCCACCATAATGGTTCTCATTTTTCCAATCACAAGATGTTATAAAGTGATTCTTACACATCCAACACATTTTGCATCACAAGGGACATTTTTGGTAACAATGACTATTTATTCCATGTTTCCCGTATTTTGCAGATTCTCAAGTGAATCTTGTACTTTGTTACTTTCTTTGGAACCTGCTGAATCCAATTATTTTCTTGCTGCAGCAGCATCATTTCAGCTTTGTCATGTCTTCTGATGTAATCCTTAGAAGTACAAACCTTCAGTTCACAGTCTTGGTTCACAGCCAAGTTTCCAGGCTTAAGATCCTGTAAAAGAAAATGAGCTGCTCAGTGAGGGTTGTGTATTGCACATAGTGATTAACAGCACATTAGAATGCTTGTACTGTGCATTCACTACAGGGGCTGAGAAGAGCCTTAGTGCTTGTAGTTCCTTTGGCTCAGCCTTATGTCTGTATACTGCGGGGATTTAAAACAGGGATTTGTTGTTGTGACTCAACTATAAGCTGACCATAAAACTCACTGCAGCATTTCTGTGGAATCACTCGCAAAATACTGGGACAGAAGGTGTGATAAGTGCGACGCTGTTAGTGAGTGTTGATAACACCTTAATTGCGATAGGAGTTACAGGACTAATAGCAGAGTAACACTGAGTGTTCATAATCATATTTTCTCTAGTTTAAACAAACATTCACAAAACCACAGTTTGCTGATCAAGTGATCAACCACCAATCTGACTACCTTCCTGCAACGAAAACAAGACAACATATTTAAAGGGGCCATATTATGCACATTTTCAGGTTCATATTTGTATTTTGTGCCTCTACTGTGACATGTTTACATGCTTTAATCTTCCAAGTCTTTATTTTTCTCATACTGCCTGTGCTGCAGCACCTCTTTTCACCCGCCAGTCTGCTCTGATTGGTTAGCTGGCCGGCTCAGTTGTGATTGGTCAGCCACTTTAGAGATGTTCGTCCCTAAGCAGATCACGTACAATGTTTGGAGCGCTAGCCAATAGCAGCGTGAGTGTTACACAGTGATTTCGAAACTTTATGCCCTTGAATGGTACCAAGAATATTAAATGATGTTTGTGTACTTTTTGGCAAGATTTAACGCGGAAGAGATAAGAGGCCGTCATTAATCTTTCTTTTATTATATTATCTTTATTAATTGTCTTTCTGATAGGTAAGTGCTCTATTTATCTAACTTGACTTTCTTCTTCTCACACACCCACTTGGCAGTGGTTCTGATGGGTGTGGCCTGACATCTCCAGACATGCAGTAAAACATCAGAGAGTTAACTCATTGTACCGGTTGGGACAGGATTTCTAAACGACTCAAAAACAATGACATATCAAATCAAATGTCCTTCTGCAGTACAGGAAGAAGAGCATGTGTGTTATCTGAGCCAGATTATTGCACACTGCACACGTAGCGCTGCCCTAATAACAGCCCGTAAAAGTATTTCTTATCATACTGAAGCTTTCTTTTTTTTACCCAAGCTTTAAAGTTAATACAGACTTGAACTTGTACTTACCCTGTGGATGATTCCAGCCTTGTGAATGTACTGCAGAAAGGGAGAAATAGAGCATATATTTTTTATTGCAGTCACATACAAAATATATGCATGGTGTATAGCAATTTTTATAAAGCCTGTTTACATGATGGTTTTATTCGGATGACAGTTCACCTGACAACAGTCTATTATAGTGTAAATAGAGTGCATGTGGCTTTTCCTCATCAAAATGTCTAAAAACAACTTAAACATTGTTGAATACAGGGTGTTGTTGAGTTGTGTGCTAACATTATCACACATTTCTTTTTACATTTTTCAGCTAACAACTCAAATTGTCTTCCAGTTTTAAGCCACATTTTTTAGATGCACTTTTAGATCTTAGACATTTTTAAATATATATTTTAACCAAATGATTGCAATAATTGGACATCTGGATCTAAAGTTATGAGAGAAACCCTCCGATCCATCCAGTGGGAGTAGAAGTCCGCTTGGTATGATTTGGCTTCTGGTAAAGACTTTCTAACACTTCTTTACGAGGTTACATTTTGATTGAAATGCTCCAAGTGGCACAAAAATGACATACTGTGTATTTGCTTTTTTTTCAAATTTAAACTATTAGATTACCCAAAAGTTACACTATCAATTGCAACCTTCATTATGCCTATACCTTCATGCATGAAATAAAAGTTCATAAGTGTTTCTGTGGTTATTGTAACATGGATTTAATACGTCACTATTCAGGCCTCTGTAACAATGTAATTGAGTCTTATTATAGTGCATTATAAATTGTCTTTCAAGTATTATTTCAAAACCCTTATCTGTCGTCTGCCGATATTTGTTCACATAAAGGCTGTCTACTTTATATCTTATGAATGGTGTGGGATAACCTTGAGACATATTCAGAGAGGTTTGAATGTGTTCTAGTTAGGTTTTACCAGTGTTTCATGATGTGTCATGATAAAGTTTTACGTTTGGGCTTCCCCGGCTCACCCTGAGGCCACACAGCATCTGGTAGACGAGAAACTGGACTTTGTCTTCTGTAAGGTGACCTCGCACCTTGGACAGGTCAGTAAACATGTAAGGCATCACCAGGTAGCTGAGAAAAAGTGGGGGAGGGTGAGCAGGAGAATGGATGGCGAGAAATGTGCAGCATGTTCACCTCTATAGAATGGGTCAAACGCCATGTAAACAACAAGTCAAGATCACAACTAATACTTTTTCCCTTTGCTGTTCACTGATATTTTCCACACCTTGTTAATGCTGTAATGTAGTCCTTTTTCTACGTTGATTAAGGAGCTTAGGGTGCTTGTGTATGTTTATGTAGCACTAAAGTTTATACAACCCTCACTACACTCTTCCTCTTTGCCGTTTCCTCCTAATTTGTCGATTCAAAGGTTGAATAAGTTTGCTGAGTAACAGTAATACATTCAAAAAGATGTTCTCTGATTATGCCTTTGCTTTACTACTAGTAATAGATAAATGCGAAACTAAAACAAGTCAATACATGTTGAAGTCAAAATTCAACCAATAACATGAACGCTTATTGTTTCTCTATTTCTCTGACACAGTAAGGGAGTAATATTATCATGAGATCCTAGTGTTTCAGGAAGGATCCTTTAAACAAAAACATGTCTAATGGAGAGATGGTTATCAGACTTTGGTGTGGAAGAACCGCAGAGGTCTGCACAGGGCCCCGATTACAACTACATACATCACCTTTGGATCATTTAAGAAGGTGACTGCAAGCTAGGCCTTAGACTGTTTATAAGAAATGGAAGTCGTTGCCCTGTCGACAGTTTTGGGCATTTTGGCCATTACCATCTTAGTTATTTGGACCAATAGTGACACAGGACAGGCGTGCTAAGTACATCCAAAAACTGATCAAAACATTTTCAGAGAACCCAAATGTAACTCACACACAGTGAAAGGGTTTAAAGTTTAAGGACCAACATCCAATCCTGACAACACCTGTCCATCACAAGGGAGCCATGCTCTCAAGGATACCCTACTATTTTTCTGTAAATGGAACCATCATTTATAAATGCTGTATTGACAAAGACTTTAAAGAGGGGTTTCCGACCCTAAGCTCATTAGGGAAAATGTTACCTATGGTAAAAAGGGAGACGCATTTTCTTATACACTTCTATGCAGCTTTGCCAACCTCAATAATGTAGGAAAATGGGAGCAAATATCCCCAGCAAGGTTCCAAAATCCTTTAAAAAAAAGACTAGAGGTTGTTATAGCAGTACATGGTTTAACATATACATACGGGGCGTCCACATACTTTTTAGTGTCTAACAGTAAAGTGATCCATGGTTCATACATCGTGGCACTTTCTGTTCAAAGCACATAGTTCTCTAAAAATGATTTGCTTGTCTCTGCCTGAGGGCTTTGCTAATATGAGGAAAAATACTCACAAGTCCTGCAATTCGTCGAGGGTTGTGGCAGGTGAAAACACATCGGTAAGTCCTATCACCTGGTTGCAATGAAAGGGCAAGCGGCTGTTACACACGTGGGAGCAGACGCAAGAAGCTGAAGCATTTTCAGGATATTACCATATCTAACATGCTAAATTATTATGCCATTTATTATGGAAGTGAAATGATTCCTACTCACGTTTTCATGCTTCATGTGTTTGAGCAGTCTGAGCTCTCGGTAAGCCCTCTTAGCAAAGATCTCAGACTGGAAGGGCCTGTGGAGCTTTTTGATGGCCACTTTCTCTTTAGTCTTCTCATTTATTGATGAGCTGTGAGGAGAGATGGAAAAACAAGTCATTATTTTCCCCTCTGCGTGCCTTTTCTAGTATCACCAAGATTTCACTCTTTTGAATTCAGAGCAGTGAGAAAAATGAAAGGACAGTGTATTTTTGAAGTTTCACTCTTGAATGCACCAGCAAACATGCTCTCAGATGAAGATACTGTACGTGGGACTCAATCTCTAACAGAGTGAGGGGGGATCTGTGGTTTATTGAGTAAGAACATGTAAATGTTTGGCAACTCGTGATGTCTGCTCTGATCTGCAGGGCAACAAATCGTAGGCGGACAAGCTTGTTAGGCTATTTGGAGCCACATCCACCAACACAAATGACACACATCTCTTGTGCAGCAGTGCTCTGGAGAAGGCACATAATCCATTTTACACACAGCCTGATAATCATCCACAAAAAAATACACACATATATTTTGATGAAACTGTTATTTCTTTCTAATACATGTACTTTTTCTTGATGTGTTTCCAATTTCACAATAAGCACTTTGTCAAAATTACAGATACTGGTGGTTTGATCCAAGTTTATCAGCTGGTGCTTCTTTCAAAGGTCAGATATTTTTGCTTTGACAGATCATCACACCAACACTATAGTGCGTAAACCAGTGGTACCACAGTTAACAAACCTATAACTGCAACCCTGACAGAATCACCCAAGTGGAATCAAACCATTTTGACTTTTCGCTCTAAACATGTTCACCTTGTCATTGGTCAGTAGACAGAAAGATGATCTATTACCACCTTCATCAACTCAACCAAAGCTAGCAATAACACAGTGTTTTCTGAATAGTACACTTTAAGTGAATGTACAGTATGTGTTTTCAAGCATCTGTGTAATAGGAATAAACAAATGATCCTCTTTGTGGTGTTGTAATTTACAGTTGTAATGTATAGCTCCGGAAAAAATTAAGAGACCACTCCAAATTGTTCTTAAATCTTTATCTCTACATGTATTGCAGCCATTCCAGTGTCTGTTGAATTCCAACACAGATTAAAATTGTCAGTAGTTTATAGAATACAATAATAAGAAAACAAAAACATTTAACTCAAAGACATACCTATAATAATAAAACAAGAGAAAATTATAATGCTGAAGTGGTCTCTTAATTTTTTCCGCGGCTGTATGTGTTATACTATGGATAGTAAAATGCAACCACAGTGCAAAGCATAAATAATCTAAATAATATTTGACTGTGAATGACTAAAGTGCGTGTGGTCTACTGCAGTAATACGTTAAGAGCAAAGTGGTGGTAGAGCAACAAGGTCATGTACTCTGTAAAATTAAGGGGATTAAATATTGACCATAATAACATAATTGGAAGTCTGGAGAAGATTAATTGGTGGCTATGCAAAAATGTATTTGGCAGGGTTTTGCAAGGGGAACTTGGAAGCATAAATGATAAGTATTTGTAACATCTTGGTTAAAGTTTAGGTTATAAATCTACATTTCTGACACATGTAATTTTATTATATCTGACATATGAATTTAAAATGGTCCATCATTAAAATTATGGCTTAAAAGCCTTTTTGTTTTTGACCGTTTAAAGCAATATTACTAATGAATAAATATATATTATATCACAAATATTATGTATTGCAAATGTAAGCCTAATTGACCAAGACACAAATTATATTTAACTAGTCAACTAGATAAACAACATGGTACCTGTAAATCAATAATGCTTAGAGATGTTGGGTGTGTCTCATGTATAAATTCAATCTGTGCAATGCATATTACTACATGAAAATATAAACCATGTTATTTGAATAGGCACATTATCTGTTTCTGTGGCTTCTCTATTGTATTGCTGGACCTTTTAAGAGAGTGCATGAAGAAATGAAAGTGGAAAGTGGCCATATTTAATCTAAAATAGCAACATCTATCAGCATATTACAAATTAAGTTAAACAGGTACGTGTAATGCAACGTGTTTCCTTTGTGCTAACCCATGCAGCTAGGATGCGCTGTATAACATCTCAGGTGTTATTACTTGATAATGTGAGGTATAGCTTATCAGTGTTGACAGTGTTTTAGTGTACAGTACATTACAGGATATAACCCAGGCCCACCGCATGCTGCGTGTATAGCTCACATTAATGAATGCTGGGCTCAGACCAAGCAGTGTTTGCACACAGTCTGGTTCAAACAACGACACACATTTCATACAGCATTAGGGTAAACGACACTCACCACACCGAGCCGTACGCCCCGGTTCCTATCTGTTTGAGCAGTGTGTATTTCTCCGGGACTTCCCACACCGTACTGTTGATTTCCTCACGGTAGAAATGAGCCCGAGCCTCCATAACGAAGAGGAAAAGGCGAAGCTATGAAAAAAAGTTATTCTTCTTCTTCTTGTAAACCTTTCACTTATTCAAAAGGTAAAGCAATACACTACTGTAGTGCGAGACAGCATAACCTACAACTAACTTCCGTAAGAGGTTTTCAAAAATAATGTCCATGTGGGAGTGGACGCAAACAGCTAGCCAACATGATGCGCAACACCCAATACTGACGATAAATAATTAATATTATGCTATTATTATTGTTGGTTGCGATATTATTTGACTTTATTGTTAAATAGGATTATCGTTAGATTTTTCTTAGTTTGATTTTAGTTTAGGTTGAATTTGTAGCACTTCTTTACTTTATTTTGAAGGCGGTATCATCACACTTCTGTCTTAACTTGTCTAAATGTAGTAAGCTTTACGTTACTCGGCACCACAGCATTATGCAGTCATCAGCGTCATTGTATTACGGGAGACAAACAGCCTGGAGGACTACTCAACATGTAGCCTCATGTACTTTTCCTATTGCAAAATGAACATTTAACTTAGAATTTCATCCACTGTGTGGAAAACAGACACATAATTTGAGTAAAATCACACAGCTTGCCTGCCAGAACATGTAAATATGACTAGATTTTCTACCACCCACACATAGTAGGTGTTAGTTTGTCATGAAGAGTCATTGTGCATTGCGAGCAGTGTATGAATCATGACATCACGGACATTCACACTTACATACATGGACAACAACATTTTAGAACATCGTAGCGTAATGTGTGGAAAAAGAGCAGTTCCTCCTGAAAAGCTAGTTAATGAATGAAATCTACAGCGTAATCAAACCAGGACATGCTCCCCATTTGCAGAGAATGTGCGTTTAGAAGTGAAATAGTAGGCTGAATTCATGTTTCTTTATAAAGCACATTATTACGCAATCAACAAAAATAAACAAGTGAATTACGCCTACAATGTGTGCTATTAAGTGGTATTCATCTAATATGCACATTCTCATATTTTGGGTGCTGCAATCAAAGTAAACATGGTATGAGGTAGATGTTATTAAGTGTTTAATACGTAAGATAGCCCCCTCAGGATGGCACAACATTACTTAAATATTTCTGTGGGAGTTGAAAGGATTATGGATCAATAACAGTGACTAAGCACTTGGACAGCTGGTGCACTTCCTGGCTTTCAAACCCACTATCCATCCTGTGTGAAAGAAAAACATCCCGCCTACTGTAGTTGCAAACCTAAACCGGTCTCTGTGTACTGATTTGTAAAATAGAAAACAATGCCTTATTTATTAAATGTAATATAACCGTATAACCATACCAACCTTCTATTTCCTGTGGTGGCATGTTTGTGAAAGCAGCTCACACAGAAGAAGCTGACATTGTGTGAATGCCTTAAGAATATTAAAAATGTCCTCACCTAAACTTGGAGCCTGACACTCAGCAGGTAATTATGAAAAATATTCCCTTAAACAAAATAGCTTTCTAAATATTTATTTTTTGTACAAAACGATATTATATTTTTAATACAGATAAGGATTAATGTTATTCTTAGGATGTATCTTTTTCTCAACTTAAGGTATTTGAATAAGTACTTTAACAGTGTCATTTGCAATCCATTTTTAAATATACATAAAATTCTTCTTTATCATATACATTATTGGTAACTTTGTATATTTCATCTCATGATAATAACTATGACAAAGGAATTCAAAATAAATGTGTTATACAAACCTCAAAACAAGAATGAGGTATAGTGTAAATATAATATTACCAAATTAATGTTGGATCCAATGAGCTTTGACTAATACCTTCTGTAAAAAAAAATTGTGTTATTGTGATTGGAGTTTGTTCCAAGTCTTTGGTGCATAACATCAATCTACTTAGCCCGCTCTTTCTTTCTGACTTTCTGCTGTTTTTCTCTCCCCTTATCTTCAATTTTCATAACTTTCTCTATCCTCGACCAACATCCGTCCTTGACATCTCATTCTTCCCTGCCCTCATTCCAGAAATATTCGGTCTGCAGTCTGCACTGTATGCATGGTGTTTCAGTTTCTTTAACCTCTCCTGTATCTTTTCATGGTGCCAACATGATCTAAGATAACACAACACAAGTAGTTGCCATCAGTGGCGGCTGGTGGAGTTTTCTCCAGGGGGGGCTATAACTGGCTATAAAAAAAAGAGCATGCATACATGTACTAAGGTATGAAACGAGTGTATTTACATAAATGAAAACAACAAAAACCACATTATAGATAGATAGAAGTGCAAAGAGAAACAAGTGCGATATATAGAGTATGTACAGTAGCTATATGCAGTTAAGAGTGATTATGTAAAGATAAGGGCAGTATAAAGAGGTGGGAATAATTGGCATAGTATAAACAGATGTAGTATGAACAAATATACAGATGTGCTATATTACTATACAGAGGGCCAATATACATATATAATAAATATCTATCTCTATATCTATCTCTCTATCTATCTCTAGATATATCTCTATATCTATATATTTAAATAATATATATCATATATAACATGGACAATACACATACTTTATGACAGAAGGCTGTGACGTCAGCCCCGCCGCCAAATCCAGCTGCATTCAGCTCGGGGCGCAGGAGAGGTGCGCCCCAAAATCGTGCTATCTCTTGTATTGAAGAGGAGCTGCTGCGCATGTACAACTTTTAACGAGAGTCTATGGGCAAAGATTGCTGCGCCCCAGGGCGGAAATACGTCACCAATCAGACAATGTCAACGAACGAAACAACTTTACTCATCATTAACTATGAAATATTTATCTTGCACATCTAAAAAAATATATACATATTTCGGAATATTTTTATTTTATTATTTATTTTTTTTTATGTCTTATTCAAGGAAATGTGGTGAGAGGTGAGTGGTGTGGCGGCGCCCTAGCGCCCTCTATTGGCCAGCCACCACTGGTTGCCATAATAAGGTTTTTCTTACGGATAGTGTCAGAGCTGCTTCTTAAAAGTGATGTAGAGGGCGCTAATGAACCCACTTGCCACAAAATATGTGTACAAAATACACAATATATTTATTAGATTACTAAATTAAACAATTAGAATGCCCATCCCAAGTTTTTTCATTTGAAGGCATTGCCAAGCCTTAAAGCATCTAAAATATATCTATGTTTTACAAATGTATTTCAAGGGCTGCATTCTAGGTGTCGCTGTTGAGCCATTATGCCATACCCATATTTTAAAAATATAAACTTTATTGAATTTTGTGCCACGTTTATTAAAAAGGATTGCACCCTGAGGCCTTAAAATTGCGATCATTTGGCACACAAATTATTGTGTGCCAATACTTACAATTCCAGATAGGGACCTTCAGATGTAGGTGCTCAGACCCTAATAATCCACAAATGGCTGGAGCCAATGGTCTCCAGAGGAGATTTAGTGCAAGGCACAGTCTTAATTCAATAATCTGACTGTACATTAAGCAAATGAGCTAAAAGTTTGCATCACCTTGTTTTTCACCTTGACCAAAGGCTAGAAAGTATATTTGGCAGCCACACTGTCCCTATGTGCTCCTCTGGATGATATTTCCATTTGAGCTATTGAATCCACTCTGCCATTGTTGCACATTACGGGCAAGACTGCATACTTCGTTATTCTACTAATTACTTTACATGTTACCTGCAGGCTCATAAATCCCCAAATTATGAAACCCTATGTGACAGACATCTGCTGCCTGTCTGCTGTTGCCAATATTGATCATAAGTCCATTTGCTCTTTGCTATTTGTTTGCATTCCTGGGTCATTTCTGAAAATAGTTTTCATCAACAGCTTGAAGAGGGCCTCCATCACTCTGTCTGTGTAAATGTCAGTGAAATGCCAACTTTTGGAGTCTTTGAGACACCAAACGGAAAGGATTTTGATTAACTTCCACTGAGTGAATTACACCAGCTTCTGGCAGTAAAGTTTTGCCAGATGTGTCTGTTACAAGAAGAATATTTCCGCCTGAATTTTGCGATACAAGATTAGTTAAAAGGCACACCTCCTTTCATAGCACCATAATAATTCAGAATATAATTCAAATGATTCATGCCATGTACTGTATGAAATTCAATTAAAGCGAATTGGATTCAGTAAAGTGATATGAAAATATAATATCACCCACACATAATGTACATTACATTACAGAGGCGGAATGAAGCAACAACAGTCATCTCAATCTTGGTGGATTTACAGTGCGTTATGCTTGAAATGATTATCCCAGTTTCAAAAAATCACATATTCTTTAAGCCTGCTAAGCCTGCCACATATGCTTTGAGCTATAAGCCAGTTTTGAGATGCTGTTTTTACAGTATGTACTAGATTGACGGGATCAGCTGCTCATGATCCATCCACATATCTCTCAGTGAAACTCAAGCTCAGTTTGGCTGTGTGAATAAAAGCTAAGGATGAGGAAATGTAAAAAAGAGAGTCACCGACAGGTTGCAGCTTTAAGGTTTCTGAAAAATAATCCACAAAATAGTCCACAAGATGGAGCTAAAGTCTAGCAGGGGGTCATGGGATGAGCTGAATGGTGCATTCAGTTAATTTTTACAAGCTCAGGGAACAGTGCAGCATTTAGATCTGTTTAAAAAAAATCATAACCATGTGTTACATTTTGTCGTTAAGTGGTAATCTACAACACCTCTTTTCTTGAGTGTTAGCTAAACCTAAATTATTTTGTTATCTGAAATACATCACTTCCTACGTGCAGGTTATTCCCATAAGACACCGATAGTAAAGAACAGCAACTGTACAAAAGCCTTCCTAGGTTGACTTACTTTTACTTTGCTTTGTCAACAGAAAACAATGAATGAGATAGTATAGATGACACATTTATTTATGTGAACATGTCACAGAGTATTATTTTTGAAAAGTAGAAGCCTTGGAGCGGTACATTGCATCAGCTTCCTTCACACAATGTGGATCTGGAGATAATAAAATAACATGGCATGTCCTCTATTCTTGCTTGTGGTGCAGATACACTAGGGTGACTGGTGGCGTATATGTGACTCAAGACAAAGCCAGACACATACACACTCTTACCTATACATCACTGCACACTGACAGAATACAGTTGTGCGGACACACTGTCTTGTCTGTTCTTTCCCCTATCATTTGTGCTTCAACCCATCTGCCAAAATCCTCTCAAGCAAAATCTGACTTGACATTTTCCAACACTGAATCAGCAGACAAAGTAGGCTAGCACATAGATGAGTACTTCCAGAGAGACATGGGTAGTTAGAGAGATGGGAGGGAGGGAAGGGGCTTGTGACACAAAAGGCCACAGGTAGAGGAAGACATCCATTGGCCCCCCGTGCCACTGGTGCACACGTTGGCATGAACCTAATGAGTCTTTACATAGCAATTAAAGGTTCCCCACTGAATGATACTCACTGTCATTATGTACCGAAGGAGAATTAATTATTAGTATCAATCAATGATGTTATCTGTGGGTGTTACTTGGTTAAGAAGGGAGACGGGCAGACAGTGGCATTTAGCTGTGATTAATGAAGTGACCTTCCCTACAGCCTTGGCGGAGATCTAGAAAAATCTATTCCATTTCAAAGTGACCTCCTGGGGGGGATGGCTGGTTGGAACACCCGCACACTCTGCATCCAAATGCAACCAAACACACACATGCACACACATTATGAAGACCAGGAGGTGTGGTGGTGATTCAAAACTTTAGAAATAAAGGACCGAGGAGTCAGGAGCCTCCTCCAGTCAGTTTAATATGCGGCTGATGGTGATGGGAGATTGTCCTCACTGCAGCAAAGTTAAGTCAAGTGATATTATTCCTCAACGTTTTAGCACAACATGCAAATTTGATGGTGGCAGAAGTGGTGATGATAATGATATTAATGGGTGCCCAAAGACTTCAACTAAGAAATTTCCATATTTTGTCCCATGGGCTTCAGTTGGTGGAGCATGGCATTAACATTTTTATATTGGTACCATTCCCACTAGAACAGGACAAGCCAAGCATGTAGGCGATATTCAATCCTCACATTGCAGAGAGAGCATGGGGGAAAGAACCGTGTTTTCCACATGGAGAGGTTCACAAAGCAGGCATGGAATTTGTTTGTAAAAGCAAATATGCAGGGCAGACAGGGACTGTTTGGCTAGTTATAGATATAAACACTGCACATTAACAAACATGGAATATTTAAGAATAAGCGCCGTCTGTTTATATAATGAGCAATAATAAGAGTTATAGCATTCTCACAATTTTACATCTTGATATTGAAAATGTAGAGTGCTCGGGTTGAGTTCTGACACAAAAATGGGAGATAGTGATGTTTTTTCAAACTTTTACTGCCATGGTGCATTCCCAACTGCTTTTTGAACTATAAAAAAAGACACAGAGAGATGCTGAGAAAGGAGTAGATAAGCAGCTTTATTTTGTGACGCTCATAAACATTATTAGAGATGTCTGATAAGGTTACACCAAGGGTAGATTGAGATAATCATGAATAATGTCAGTCATAAATTAAGTAATACTGTTACCAACACAATTGGCAATCCCTGTTCACACGGTGAAGCTGCACATTTCTTAGCCTGCTTTCCACTTATAACTTAAACTCTTCAACTGCGTACTCAAATTCAGTAGTCCATTGGGAGGAAGTGAAACAAACTTTTAAAACAATTTCTGACACACCAAAACAACTGGGAAGTCAAGAAAAATGAGCTTAAAAAGGCAGGAATAGCTCTGTGGAGCTGAGAGGCACTTCAGAATTGGGTTCTCGGTGAGTTCATCACTACAAGCAACCCATTTCATATTTACAAGTTGTCATCTGATTCTATGTTAAATCTAGATAAGTGCACTCAGTGGATTGCATATCTCAGGCAGGTGTGTCTCGCTTTCCCCTCCCAAACGAAGAGAAGAACCTAATCTCACTCAATTGTCCCACCAGACTTCCTACAGTCAGGATGACAGCGTAGATTACAATAAAATGAACATAATAATCTTGTATCTTAGATAACTTTATTGGATCATAACATATAATGCAGGTGTTCCAGATCAAAATGAGATTACACTTCTTTATGGATGTCCGCCACAACAAAGGCCAAAATATAGCCTGGACCTGACGAGGCAAGGCTTGTTTTTGCTCAAACCGATTGTCGGAAATGCCTTGAAGCAGTTTTTGATCACTATCTGCAAGAGGATTGAGAAGTCAGCAGTCAATGAATGTATAAGATATCTATTAAAGTTTTTCAAACACTTTGAATTGAGTTCAGACATTTTATGTATCTTTAAATGACCTGCAGGTAGCATGAGAAGGTGGGACTTGACCATGCATAGACCTGTCATGGACGATCAATCCTCACCAGATATATGATGACCGGGACCTTGATCCCGATCATTTGACAATCCCAAATGTGTCCATTCCAATCAGTCGGCCACCTGGCTCTCCTTCCGTCTGACCCAGCATCAGGTCAGCACAGATCATCTCCTAACGAGAATAAAGAGGAAAACACATCAGGTAAAATAACTCTCTGAGCATTGCAGATGTTGCATTTGTTTTTCTTCACAGATTAACGTTCGGCAACAGATGGGTAATACGGTTTATGCCCACAGACAATGCCGGCAATAGCTACCGCACAAGCACTCATTTAAACAGCGATTAGCATCTTGCAGAAGGCTGGTGCAGTGCCCGGACGATGACAGCTCCTCAAACAGTACAGCAAGTCCCTGAGGTGCCACTATACCGAGCCTCAGAGGCATGAGAGTCATTCTACCATGTTTCATCGCACCAATTTATTAATGATGCTAGCAGGCCAGCACATGACAGACCTCAGCGTTACCACCGTTGTTTGCGGCCTCCTCTGTAGCAAAAACCGACCAATTCTAAAAGTGTAAATAGCATGTGTGTAATTGCAGCATTTGTTGAGCTTACGCCAATTATGTGCTATAAGAGGCAGTTACTGCGGTGACCCTCAGCATAATGACCCAACTCAGGCCTTATAAAGTATTCAGGACATTGACTTTCCATTCATGAGTGAGAGACTGAGCAGGAAGGAGATAATAATGAGCATTAGCCAGGCTAGTGTATTCACGTGTGACAATGATGACCCAAATAGTGTCAGAGGTGACAGAGCCAAATGCAGATTTCATTGCAGCAGTGACAGTTTGGTGTTTTAGACTACTCTAAGACAAAAAATGGAGCTAGTGCTGATCAATTAAATGTTATAATCAACCCTGAGTTGACTTGGTAGCCAATGAAGTGAAGCTAAAATTGAGTATAAGATTGTCCTCTCCACTTAGTGCCGACCAGGAAAGCAGCTGCAGAAATCTGGACAAAGTGTCTTGAAATAATCTGCTGGGTTCGATAGCTTCCCTGGGAGAGATAATGGAGGAGAAGCATGAGTTGCAGTTTTAGGGGTGAGTCAATGAAAGCCCAGGTGTGGTAAAGTTATAGAAAACACAGCACAACTGCCTTGAAATGGTTTTTCGGAGCAGGGATAAGACTTGAAATGAATTCTGGGTTTGTTCAGACATCAGGCATTTAGAGAGTATTTTGGAAGCTCGGCTGAATGAGGTACTTATCCACAGTCTGTGCTTTACATGCAGTAGATGACAGAGTGTTCCCAAAGTGTTAGCAATTAACTTGGGTGTACATCTTATTAGAGACTAAAATTACGGCCAAAACAACAAAGTAGCAATGAAGTACGAATAGACTAGAACCCTCTTAATTATGTTGTTCATTCTCAGAATAAAGTATGTTTGTGCATGCTGACGTTGGTTTTCCTGTCTGACATATACAGTATAACTAAGAAGAATTATTGTCTGTTGCTTAACTTGTTTGTTTTTTTCTCATGATGCCATTTCCTAATCCCCTTGCATTCATCACAAGAGACACCATCAGTGACAAAACAGGACAATATCTGTCATGTTGTGTGATGATTCTGTCAACAGTCTTGTCCTGGTTTGCTGTTTGCTCTTGTTTCAACAATTTTTCTACAGTGAGAAATGATGAGACAGGACAGGAGGGTTAGAACAATATAGTGTCTTATAACTGGGATTTTAGATTCATAATAATCTATAGGAAATAATTAATAATATTTCAGAAAAAGTCTGAACAATAGTACTAAACAAATACTGAAAAATACTACGCACAGTATTTTCTAGGAACAGAGACTGTTGCACTTAACTATGATCTATATTATATATAGAAAACAACCCTGAATGGATCTGTAAAGTATCTGTGCCGTAAATAAATGTTGTTTTTTGAGTTCTTAAAGAAAACAAATCTGACTGGGTTTGAAACTGTCAAAATATGTGTTTCCAGTTGTTTTATGTGCATTGTCCTGGCACACAATAGAGTTTAACATTTCAATCTAATTTAAAAATGTTACAAAATGATTTGAGATTGTAACAGCTGTGTGCGGCTGTAAAGCAATGTAGCATCAACCGCACAAAATGCTCATTATGTTTTATAATAATGAGCATTTTGTCTGCATCTGCACCTTCAGTGATATTTATAGGCAGCTGGAAAAAACAGCAGCAAATACGGTGTGTGTGTGTGTGTGTGTGTGTGTGTGTGCGTGCGTGCGTGTGCGTGTGCGTGTGTGTGTGTGTCAAATCTACATGGCTGAACTTTGCATCACTCCCTGTGTGCTCTTGTACTGTTCCCATGTGTAGTGTCCTTATGGTTATGTACAGTGTTATTCACACTACATTGCACATAGCAGGATGTCTCTTGTGAACATGCATTCTCTGAGTGAAAGAAACTTTACTTTAGATCTTTTCAATAACATACACTGGCGTTACAAAACTTGACCAAACTCTATCTATAAAAAGAAACAGGTGCTGGCAGATTTTCTGCTTTAGTGACATGCAGGGTTATACAAAATGTGAAGACATACATCAAACAAACCTTGTTTTATTTGAAATGTACTCATATTGGCTATAAATTGTAGTTCAGAGATCAAACCTCAAGTTAAATGACTGCGGTGTAACCGTATGTACCATTATAATTCATTATGGGCCCCAGAATGAGGTTGGAAGCTAACATGATTGCAACAGGAGACCAGGCATTATGTCTTTCAGGGTCTGCATGTTAAAGTAAAACTGCATTTTTAAAAACTGGTATCCTCTTGTGGAGGTCAGATTGTTTTCATCGATTGGTATGTTTCCCTGCATTGTGGTTTTTTCCCCTATCACAAACCTATTTGGAAAACGGTGTTTCAAGTAATGCTAGTATTCTCTGAAATGTTTTTGTCATTAAACTTTTTGGTGTTAAGATTTTGACCAATATATTGAAGAATTCATTAATTCTGTTAACTTTTATATATTTTGTGTTATTAGACCTTGACTACCTTGGTCCACTTTATTATGGTTAGTTTTTTTTAATTGTTTCTTATTATTTATTGTATTCCTTTTGCTGAAGGTGACTCATTCAATGTTTGATGTATTGATTATTATATACATGTACAATATGGCCTGTATGAAAAGGATCTTCACTGCAGACATTAATGTGGTAAACATTACTGTCAGTTATTCTGGGAGAACCAGAAGAGTGAGTAGACAAGGCATGTAGAGATATGAAACAAAGAGAATTACCACAGTGAGTCACAGAATGACTTGTGGAGCATTTTAAACATCACAGATTGATGATACACATAACTGTATGAGACAATGTGAGGCGGTATATTTTCTTGAGATTTCCATCTCCTTAGTCTGCATTTGCATGACGATAGACCCCATTAGCTCTCATTATGCTTGTTGATTGAGTTTACCAACAAAATAGGGTGTAAAGCTCTTGAATTGAAACGTGATTAAGAGAAACCAATGACTTGTAACACCTTTCTATTCCAAACGCTTCATTTGTCATCTCATAAGTGGTGCAACAAATAAATTAGAGGCAAGACTTCTATAGAACTGTGGAGGTACTGTTCACCATCCAAATCATTGGTATTTAGAAGATATTGTGTGGTGCCTGTATATTACTGTACAAACTGTAAGCAGTGAGTGGGCAGCCTGGGTGTTTGAGAGCATATGTCACAGTGTGTTAGCGTCCAGGCTAAAACGTGTTACTTACGCCTGTCATGGCCGCCCTGGCTGCCTGTCAGTCCAGCCGTGATGTGACAGTGATGCATCTTGTCTGTCCAGTTCATTGGCCCAGAAGACCTGTCACCTGCACACACATGCACACATGCACACACACACACACACACACACACACACACACACACACACACACACACACACACACACACACACACACACACACACACACACACACACACACACACACACAAACAAAACTGGGGAGGAGAGATCGTATCCGGTGCAACTGTTTTAGATTCAAACATATGCTTGAATTATGAATTAAAAGAAAACAGCTTGGTTTGGATAAGGGAAAACTAGGCCATGGTTTGGGTTAAATTGAAAGTATTTGTTATGTAATGCATCTTAAAATAACTCATTTCAAGGCCTGGTTTTACACGGGGTATGAATGGCATAAAAAATATACTCTTGAACCTAAATTATGTTCACATTTTTGACCCATTGGTCACGTTTGGGTAAAATTGAATTAAAACAAAAAATTGTTGCACAATCCATTACAAATATTGTCTTTATCTCAATTTTCAACAATATCGATGACACATGATTCATGTTTGCAAATACTGTGTTTTAGATCACATTAAACAATGAAAGTGTTATTTGTTTTGGTGATAAGAACTTCATTTCTGTAAAAAGATGCATATTTCTTCTTATCCAGGAAAATTAAAACTAACCATTTTGTCATTTATGTTTATAATGTTGAATAATATCCAATTGATTTTCAATGTTTAAAGGACATGAAGGTGTGATGCTTTTTAGCATGGGAACCAAATTGTATTTGATCTGTTTTTTAACCTTCACATGTTCTTTGCCAAGAATAAGTGAAAGAAGTTTATGGTTGAAAAACAAAACAGAAAAAATCTTGAAATATTCTTTTAGTCAAAATATAAAACTGTTCAATTTGACCCAAAAACCACTCAAGGGGTTAAAACCATTAGTGATTCACTGTGTGATTGGATGATAAAGGCCTTCTTAAAGTTTCTAGTATGCAGAGTAGGCCCCTTCTAACCCATATATGAGGCTAATAACCACTGATAGCACCCACTCAATGCGCTGATAACATCTGAAGCTACATTGCCTTCTTCTAGCTGCACCCACATTCATTATCTGCAGGTATCAACTCAATCTCCTGTACTTAAAATTACGAGTCAAAGCTAATGTCTTCTCCCAATATAACTCTTGCATGCATGTATACCTTTAATGTTTACATAGATGGTTTACAATTTTCTATTTAACACCATCCCTATTGTAGTGCTGTGTTATCTGAAGCAACATTGTGTCCTCATTGAGTTTTCATCTTATCTTATCACCCTCTTTCTCCTCCATCTGAGCTCTCTGCTATGTCCTTGCAGATGGCTCTGTTCCAAACCTCTGACTTAAACCCTGCAGCACATCTGCCCAGCTACACTGGCTCAGCCGCTCTCAAAGCTCCCCTGCTCATATTGCACCCTTTCCCTCCTGTCCACTGGCCCTTGTCTAAGTGTGTATTTGTGTCTTTCACTCTGAGCCTTAGTGTGTTAGTGCCAGATGACCCAAAGCCACCCATGACCACCGGTCCAAGGCTAAAACGATAGGGCAGAATACTACGCTACTTGCCGCACCTCCTTTACGCTTCCCTCATCATCATTGATTTTGTTGTTTTCCCTCTACTTCCCTGACCTTTTCTTGCTTACACATTCACACCAAGAGTGTTCTTAGAACTGACCACCATCAGCATTACATAACACACTGGGGGTGTATTCGAATAGATAGATTCTTAGATTGATAAATACATTTTTACTTTCTCCACAGTTGTGTGCAAACAAAGCAGAGAAAAAGATTAAACAAAACTGTGTTCTGGCAGAGTCAACTATATGCGTTGGGTGTGCATCGCCGATTAGGGATGAAGTGAAACAACCAGATAAGTTGGGGGAACACCAACAGGTTTACTAGCTAAATAAATTATCTTTAAGAGATTGTTCTTATTGGAGACTGTTAGCATATGGAAAAAAACAGATGGCACCATAAAGAAGAATTGGGCCAAGAATTCTACGGTACAGGAGTAGTTGGACAGACAGGTGGTTTAGTTTACGGATGGCTGTAAGTCTTTGTTGACAATGGTTGTAAATGTCCACGGTGTGCTGATTGAAGCAGAGGTTATTGTCTACTGTAAAGCCAAGGGATCTGAAACACTCTCATTTGATGGAGGGATTGGAGGGGATGGACCATTGTTATCGGTGGAGCAGTTCTTTAGTGTAAAGATGTTAAGATAGAGAAAGTTATCGTCTTAATTTGACGAGGAAATAGAACATACAAATGCAATAACAATCTTAAAATTAAAGAAAGGGTTGATTACTATTTACAACCTCAAATACTTGAGAACTGTTTAGCCCATCATTGAGTCCTTTCCTTTTCTTTTTCCAAGGAATGTATTTAATTATTAAGTACTACATACATATTATAAATATATCTTTAATTAGGCTCTTTGTTTACAATTAGAAGCCCGGATCAAGTTCTTTCTCAGGATTTTATGACTGATCTGAAAACATCAATCATAAATAATCTCTTCAGCATGATCTGGAAAGACGATAAATGGATTGGTATTTTTTTGGTAATACCCATATACAGTAGATCAATCAGACATAAACGTATTTTGTCTCGAAACAACTTCCTCAAACTCAACTGAGATAAATCAGACATGGTCATTATCGGTCCCAAATCCCTCACCAAAAAACAAACAAAACCTCTCCCTCAACATTGATAGTTCGACTCTGTCTCCCTCCCCACACATCTGCAACCTCAGAGTCATATTCGACAGCAACCTCTCCTTTGAAAACCATATTAAGCACATCACCAAAACTGACTTCTTCCTTCTCCTCACTCAGAAGCCCTCCATCAGCATCACCCCTCCTAACTCACCGACCTGCTCCAACACCACACTCCCTCCGGCAGCCACTGCTCCTCAGACGCCAACCTCCTGTCATTTCCTCATAGGGCCAAGCACCGAACCTGGGGGGACAGAGTCTTCTCAGTCACTGCCCCCTCCCTCTGCAACTCACTCCCCAAACACATCCGTGACTGCCCAAGTCACACCATGTTCAAATCACAAATCAAAACTCACTTTTTCAGAACTGCTTTATAAAACTGTAATCAATTATGTTTTTCGAAACCTTTACTGAATTTTTACTCTGCAAAGTGTCTTTTTCCAGAAAAGCGCTCTATAAATAAAATGCATTATTATTATTATTATTATTAAAGCCATGATATCTCGGGAGAAATCCCCATTGACTTTGACTTCAGCTTTGCAGCCCTGCGTTTGACTTCCAGAGGAGTTTTGATTAACCACATCTGGTCCAGCTCGTTATTGGGATTCATCGCTGCAAACTCTTTGGTAATTACAAAGACCGTCCTTCATGTCAAATCAAAAACATGACTGATGGCCATTTGTAATCTCACAAGTGCATGTGTGTGTGTGTTGGTAGCATGCAACAGAAAAATCTGATTAATGATGCTCATCGGGGCCTCCCTTGGCTGTCCAAATGTAAACAGAGGACTCAACTGTTTGCTTGCGGTGTAATTAGTCAGTGGTGACAGGTCTTTTCTTTCTCTCATTCTCCCTCTCTGTCTCCCTGCTCGTCTTGTCAACAGGACATATACGCACCATGCTGTCAACAAGCCTGATAGCCAGCACTGTTGGAAAGGTTAAGATTTACATAAAATACAGCACACACTCCACATCAGACAGATTTCCCATTATTGTGTATTTTTTTCTTGTTCTTTAGTTTCTGCATTCTCTAGGTCTGTAATACAGACTGTCGCTCTGATTGACTCACAAACAGTAGCGAGAATGCAGGCATGAGCGAGCGCACGCACACATACACACAAACAGTTGTAATCATTTCTCTTTGTTGAGCAGGTAGACAGAAGAATAATGGTCATCTGTCACAGTCAAGGTAACATATTTCTAGTACACGCTGCCCTACATATAAACCCTGTATATAATATAAATGAACCCTATTGGATAGCGCAAGCACTGCTGTCATTAAGTTATCTTCGTCAACGACCTGAAAGATAGCACTTGAAAGACAGCGATAGATTGAGCGGTTCAGGTTCATTTTTTAAAGCAAAATGTGCGGTATTACCTAATAGCAAAAGAACATTGTGCCAAAAAGAATGCATACTAGTGAGTACCTATTGGTATTGACAAATTGTTATGGATACAAGCAGTAAGCAAGACATTTAAGCAAAAAATGCATACATAATAACAAAAAGGTGGGGGAAAAAATTATAAATGTGAATAGACCCTGGTTCTGGCAATGAGAGGGGTGCGTTTGGGGTTGAATGGTCACCTTGTGTCACTAAAATGTCAAATTCTCCATGCGTGTACACAGCTAGTTGATTTTCACATTAGGGCAAACTTGCCCTTGACATTTTGTGAAATGCTGCGTATCCCCTTTAATAGGTGCACCTCATCATTTAGAGTAACGCCCTGCTTCAGACAGTGAGTCACATATGAATAAAGCAAAAGAGTGCAGGCGGGGTTGAGAGGTTCAATAACTCTTTTAGCGATGTAACCTTTTTACATTAGCACTGCTATAGGTCCTCTATATCATTTAATTTGGGGGCTTCTATAGCAGTCCAGTCCAGTGTTTCGAGTGGCATCACAACAGATGCATAAGCTTCCATTGGTCAGTTATAGACTGACTCATTGAGTGCTTTTTCATACAGTGTTATTGATCTTCCTTAAAACGGTTTTGCTATAATGGGATTGGATGTAATGAGCAACAGAGCTGTGAATTAGCCATTTCTGAAGCATTAATGAAACAGCTGATGCCAAACAAACAACATGGACTCAATGCTTTGCATCTTTAAGAACTGGTATGTTATCTATTATGTGACTTTATAATTTACTTCCCTGCCCCAGAGTCTTATACATTCATATGAAAGCTACAGTTAATTTGCAAATTCCGACATGTATGCAATAAGATCAACCAATACGTATGCTGCATTGTTCCAAATAAAACAGATGGTAGTTAAAATGACTACTAACAATTAATTGTCTTAATAATAAGTTAATAATATTACTTTTTATTTTTTTATTTTGAATGCAGGATTGTTGATCTTTTATTTTTTTAACGACGGGAGCCAGCAAGACACGCTGACAGTATTAACGCCTGGAATGGATGTATCGATGGTATGATCATAATATAGCCCTATTCAAAAAGGCTTTCACAAAAGTTTCAGACATGGAGAAATGATAAGAAATCCACTCATCAAGCAATGCCACTATCTTCCTTAATAATAACAACATATTTAATAGTCTGCTGGCTATGAAACGGATATTTCTATAATGATGGGTGGAATGAACTGGTTGTAGGATAATTAGCTGCTGTCTACAAGCCTAGAGGAATCACGTTTTTTAAACAATACAAGTTTAAATTTAAGTGTAACCTACATTCAGGGCTGGGCAAAATGGAAAAAATCTTTTATCCCGATGTAAGGGGTGTCACACACTGACAGCTATGCTATTGTTACAGTATTGAGCCTTGATCCATGAAGAAGAACAGAACATTAGTTAGGCCTTTTCTGCCTACTCAAGTCATGGGTATAGTACATAACAAGCACGATTGGCGGAAGCTGGTTGAAACTTGGAATGAAATTGTTTAATTTGTGGTTAAACCAAAGAGAATAAATCACATGTTGTGATAATACTTGCAAAATGTTTTAAAAGCGCAATAAAACATATTGTGAGTTAAGCCTCTTGATAATATCATGGGGTCTCTACCACTGGATTGGTATGCGGCAAAAATGAAAGATTTGCCGTAAAATATAAATGAATGCAATTATAACGTGACAGTGGTAGAAGAAGAAGAAGACAGACTTTAGTGCAAGGACATAACATAGTTGAATAAAAAGCAGAGCAAGTTGCAACCCCTCACAGCACGGACCTACCTTTAATGCAAAAGTGTCTTCCAGGGTTTTCTATCAGTCCAAGAAACCCAGACTCCCCGCTGGCTCTGAAGCAGGGCAGAGAGAGAGGAGGAGAGGGGGAGAGGGAGAGAGAGAGGAGGCATTAGTCAACATTCTCATTGAGATTTCTCCCCACTGATGTGCCACCCACTCCCATGAATGCCAAACAGTTCCTTTATTATCTCTGCTTTTACATGATTTTGGGAGCAGCATAAGCTTTATTTCCCCAACCCTACCCTCTCTTCCGTCTCCCCCTTTCCTTTCCCCCCTTCTTCCTCCTACCCCCTTCTGCTCTATCAAAGTGCTGTATCATTACACCAGGGATAATCCTGATCCCCAACTCCTCCTTCACCCTTCAAATTCTTTTTTTACAGGGCGTTTAAAGTGAGGTGGAGAAGGTGGATGTGAGGCTAGGTTGGATGGATTTTTTTTTCCTGTGCTACTGCAAAATGATGATGAAACCATATGGAGGGTAGCAGTGGTGGGGTTTGCAGTTGGGGGCGTGGGGGGGATAAGGAGATGGGGGGAGCTATACACAGCGGCGTAAATGACTTCTTAGCAGTGCAGCGAGATGTGAAGGACAGACTGACGTGAGACGGTGTGGTGAGCAAACTAATGAGCTACACATTTCACGCCGAGAAAGAAAAGGAAAGGAGAGAGGGAGGGTAGATCAGCAGGAGCAGGAGGGGCGAGATGATGACAGAGATAGAGAGAGGAGAGGAGGAGGAGAAGAGGGAGTAAAATGAGAGATGGTGACGCCTTACATTTAAAAAGTTGGAGAGAAGGGAGAGAAAGACAGAAAAGTGGGAAAAGAGGGGGCAGGAAGATTGACATGAAAAATGAACTCTCTTTGCCAACCATCCTTGCCATGACAATGAACAATAAAGTGAGTTCGGATGAGATATTGTATGAGTACACAATCACACAGGCTGCTCATACCTCGCATCGTTTTTTGATATGACTTTCAAAGATTTATTTTCATTCGACTGCCAAGGAAATACATATTGATGCAGAAAAAAAAGTATGTGATGTAAAGTACTGTGTGAGGAACCTATACTGTACATGACTCGCAGACTCAGCGAGGAATGAATTGTCAGATATCTGCAAACTTTATAAAAGACTTAAACTAATCAAATCCACCCAAAGAGCTTTACAAGTGATTCAACAAGTAGGGTGTAAGAAATAGTAAGATTTCTTGAGAAGATAGATCTTTAAATTGGAGTAAAAAAACTGACATGATGATATGATAGAAGGATTAATAGAACACAAAATATAAATCCCTACAAAAAAAAGCAACAACAAACAGCGTTGAGCTCAGAGATAAAAAATATCAATAGTTTCAGCTATAAAGAAACATCGTTTTCAAAAAGAATATACAATGCAGCATCAACATTGGTTGGATTGTTGTGTAAATAAGTTGAGCTTCTATTAAGCTTCGTCTCGGCTATATTGTTAGGTAAAATCAGATTGCCCATTATAGATATTAAGGCCTATGCTGCAATGGTGTTAGTCCGCATCGATTCTCATGATAAATACCCCTACAGATTTCCTTATCAACAAAAATCTCCAAGGCTCGTCACCTGCAACTTCACAGTTCTTAAAATGACACAAGTAGCTGCATTCTGTAGCTGTACATTTTGTTATTTTTGGCTTCACACCCATGACAAAACTTCCTGCTCTCATCCCTCCGCCTGGCTTTCAGTACCTGGTGTTGGAGGACGCCTGTGGTTCTTCCTTTGTTACTGAATTCAGGCTGCCATCCAACTCGTCTGAGTCACTTCCAGTGTTTGTTCTGGTCCAACCGCCCACTACTCCACAGTCCCTCAATGCATCAAAATTTAAAGCAGAAGACACTGATAAAGGAAAGAAATACAGGACTTTGCCTCTGAGAGTTAAGCCTTTGCTTGGTAGGAACTAACAGTAACTTTGACCAGAAACACATGAGGCCAGCGTGTTTCTGAGAACAAGACATCTGAATCCCATGAAACCATCTGACAAAAAAGTTAGAAGGGAGTGCCTTATTTTAGAATCAATATCATATCAATATATTGAAGGATTTTCATGAAGTTCACGTTCATGATTGCAAGATGATGAATCATATAGACTCCTCTCGCACCATCATTAGGTGACATTGTTTTTCTGAGTTGTTTAAAGTGACCTGTTTCAAAAACTATTGGATTGATTGCAACAGATTTTTGTATCCGGGCAGCTGGTCTCAGAAGTTCCTGTAAGTGAAGAAGCAGGATGTGGAGGTCCTGTGCTGCCGTGGTTAAATGTGGGCTTCTGTTTTAAAGCTGATTGGATGTACTGTCGATTTCTCAACATAGACTTTGCAGGTAGCACGTTAGAGTGAAATGAACAATCTCAGGCAACAGCTCTGGTGGACATTCCTGCAGTGTTGTGTGATAAAACAGCACATTATAGGGTGGACTCTTATTGTGAACAGCCCAAGGCACACCTGTGTGATGATTGTGGTTTTTAATCAGCATCTTGATATGCCACACTTGTGGGATGGATTGATTATCTAGGAGAAGTACTCACTTTTTAGTAAATTTAAGAGAAATAAACCCTCTGTCTGCACACATAAAGTCTTAGATCTTTTATTTAAAAAACAATTGTTGTATTTATACAATACTATAAAATGGTGAACATCATCTGCTGGCATGTTAGCTTGTCGTTGTGAACACATTAGCATGCTGCTGCTAAATGTTTAGCCTAAATGTTAATCAGCATCTTTAAGTCGTGGCTGACTCTTGTTGTAATTTTGTCCATTATTCCAAGCTGTCAAACTATCAATATCACAAGCTTAATTGCACTAAATTGTAAAACCCTTAAGATGCAAGTTAAACACATTTCATTCAAACATAAAACCCAAAGCCATAATAGCAAATTGGAAAAGGTAACACCCACAGTGTCCTCAATGTAGGCCAGTACATTTTTTGATTCAGAAGTTGGTGAGTTGTTAAAATATTCTGTGGTTTGAATAAAATCTGACTCACATTTATCACAAGTGGAGCAGCTTTTGATTTCCATTTGTGATAGCCTCGCTTATCTGGTTTATGGCGCTTCTTCTTTTTTCCTCTAACATGATTTAATTGCCTCATATCATACATTTGACTTTTCAAACGTATATCTTTTAACTTTCACTGAAATAAAGAAATGTAATTTGAATGTATTTAATGGTCAATGTTTTTGCAGTAGCCGTGTTACCTAAGGTGTTTAGGCTGTATAATTGGTTCATGCTTACCAGAGGTTAAAAAGAGCTAACGCGTGAATAATCAGCCTTTTCCGCTCACTTCGTCACTATTTATCTCTCTCTCCCCTGCTGCGCCATGCTGATATATTATGCTATTTAAGTCTCCCCCTTTTCCTTTTTTAGTTGAGATAAGAGTTCATTTCCACTGCCTCTTCTGCTTCTCTCATTATTGCAAAAGTCCTTCTTTTCATGCCAAGGAGCCTGGCAATGAAGCAAATTGCTTGTCCTGCTAATACTTTATTAGAGGCTACTGGTGCGCACGTACTCCTTCAAACTCAGTCAGACTCACTCATTCTCTCGATCAATCACACACACTTCCCCCAGCTCGCCCTATCCAGTGTAGTAGGCTCACACAGGCACACAATCACACTGAGTGAAAACATCCGGCGAAAAATGTCCATCTAAATACGCAATTAAATATTTAATCTTGAAATAGCATTTTCTTCAAGTGGCAATATGCAAGTTTGTCTTCATTTTACAAAGGTCTTCTTCCAATTATATACTTGTGCTGTACTATTTCTTCTTTGTGTGAAACTGCATGGTGGTTGGTATTAGTGAACACCATAAAAACACTGGATTGCTCGTAGAGTGTTACTATCACCTAACCATTCAGGCTTGTTCAGGTCCTTCCACAGCAGTTCCCTGAGGTATCGGAGCCACAGTCGCCGCTGAATTCTGGCAGCTGCATTCAGGGGGCCGTGACCTTTGCGTCTTGTTGAGCTGGAGAGAGATGGGACATTTTGCAAGCTGTGTTTACAAGCTGCACATTGCAGAAATATACTCAGTAAGCATTTACAAGTGAACACGGCAATTAATTAATTCAGACTGTGGAAAATGCAGAGACGGGTGGGAAAGAAACCTCAATAATACAGAATTTAGTGAGAGTATTGACAAAATGTGACTTGCAATAACATTTTTGAATGTGAAATGCTTGATTTTTGGCATCTTGATTCCAACACAGGCCCCCTTTAGCTTCTGTAGGAGACGCATGTGACTATCAACTAACCCAAATGTATATCCATCTGCGTCAATGTGATGCCCTCAGATCTACCAAGGTTATTAAAGAAATAGAAAGTCCCCTGTGCAAAGTTGTAAAAATGAGTGATTGGACAGTATGGGAATAATGTTTGCATTTCAATAGAGAGATTAGTTTGTTGGTATATCCAAAGTTGTTTCAATCAAATGGTGTCTCTTGTAAAGATTCCATGTACGCTTTGTAAAAGTTCAGGGAAATCCTCATTCGTTTTGTTCAAGTAACTTTCCCAACCCTAATTGACAAATTTGTCCACACAGACTTTCTGGGACTTACTTTTGTGCTCACACCTGAACATCCTGAATCCCAGATGCACATCACACAATCTCATGTAGACACAAACACAGAGCATAGGAAGCTTGTCTGAGTCTGGAGGAAGAGGAAAGACCTGCCATGACTGCTGGAGGCTTTAACCAGTGTCTGACAGGAGGAGGTGAAGCAGCTCGTCTAATTGACTGTAGACAGCCTCTCTGAATTCAGGGCTGCTGCTGCGGCCTCCAACACTCAGCATTGATCTGATGGAGAACATTGTCTGTCTCTAACTTGCCCCTTTTTTCATCCATCTGCCCTCTATTCGTCTTGCTTAATTTCCCTTTCTCTCCTCTTTCATCCAATGCCCCTCATCTTTCCCTCCTTTCACTCTAGTAATCACTCCTGTCTTCATTCTCCCTTGCTGCCATTCTTTCTTTCTTCCTCATCAACATATTCCACTATGTGGGATCTGAGCCAAGCTTTTAAGACAGATGGATGATGATGAATGGTGAAGCAAACCAGTTCTCTCTTGCTCTGTTTTTTTTTTCTTTCTTTTTTCTCTTTCTTGTACATGCTCTCGACTTTGTTTTCTTTGATGCGCTCTTGAAGCTAATGAGAATGCGCCTTCGGGGAAAGATGACGTGTTCCAAATGATTAAGCCCAAAAGCTACTTCCTTAGCCATCGGACATCAATAGAACAAAGCCAGTTGGATGCAAACAGGGTTGCGATTGCAAAAAAAGAGTAAAATACACTCTACTCAGAAGAATGTTAAGAAACCCTCTTGTGAAAAACCAATGAAGGG